>NC_081559.1:27344841-27395310 GCF_022355385.1 Mustela nigripes | reverse complement strand
CACAGACACCACACACACTACATATATACATGCACCACACGCACATACCACCCACAGACACTATACACACACATTATATATATACACACACCACATGCACATACCACACACACATGCACACATACCACAGATAAACACTACACACACACACAATACTACATATATACACACACCACACACACATGCTACCCACAGATACCACATGCACACATACCATACACAGACACCACACACACACCACTTACAGATACCGCATACACATACCACACACAGACACTATACACACACACACTACTTATATACACATACCACACACAGATACCACACACACACACGTACACATGCACACACATACCACAGATAGACACTGCACACACACACAGTGCTATGCATATACACACACTATACACAGTCACCATGCATATACATACCACACACAGACACCATGCACACACATACACACCACTTACAGATAACCACGTACACATACCATACACAGATACACAGTATACATACCACACACACCCCACACATATACGCACATATCACACAGACACCACACACACTACATATATACATGCACCACACGCACATACCACCCACAGACACTATACACACACATTATATATATACACACACCACATGCACATACCACACACACATGCACACATACCACAGATAAACACTACACACACACACAATACTACATATATACACACACCACACACACATGCTACCCACAGATACCACATGCACACATACCATACACAGACACCACACACACACCACTTACAGATACCGCATACACATACCACACACAGACACTATACACACACACACTACTTATATACACATACCACACACAGATACCACACACACACACGTACACATGCACACACATGCCATACACAAACACATACACACACATACCACAGATAGACACTGCACACACACACAGTGCTATGCATATACACACACTATACACAGTCACCATGCATATACATACCACACACAGACACCATGCACACACATACACACCACTTACAGATAACCACGTACACATACCATACACAGATACACAGTATACATACCACACACACCCCACACATATACGCACATATCACACACACACACACACACATTCACATACACACCACATACCCACATACCACACACACACTATGAAGACTGAGCACATGAGAGGCAAACAACATCATGAAGAACAAAGAGAAGGACCCAGAAGTAGAGAAACGGAGGAATGTAGTCTCTGATGGGTGAGTGGAAAGGAAGGGAAGATGGAGTAGGGAGGGAAGACAGAAGACAGATCAGAGTGAACAGATCAGGGTTTGTACGTCAGAAGGCTGGTGTTAAGTCCACTTTCACCACTTACTGGATGAGCCTTTTGCCAAAGTCACTTCACCTCTCTGAACCTCATTTTCCTATTTGTAAAACGGACATTGTTTTTAAATTAATCACGTAGGGTCACCTTCTAGGAGCCTAGGTACATCAGTGAACACAAGAGTTCAAAAAAATCCTGCCTTCTTATGGGTGGAGACAGAAAATAAGATAAATACCATAAGCAAAGGTCTTAGCATACTGGTAGAGAAATTAGCTAAAGAGTGTTACTCAGAGGAGATGCTTGTGGGAGGGAAAGTAGGGGGCTGTGGAGAAACGTGAGCCATTGGACCACCATGCAAGTCTGACCCTGGGTGAGGAGAGGTACGAGTCTGGCTGAAGGCTTCTCGGGTTGGCAAGGCCATCAGGGAGACTTCAGGACTGAGCTGGACGTGAGGAGTCCCAGTTTTGTGGATGTACCCAGTCACTTGCTGGGGACAGCCTTTGGAAGGTGGGTCTCAGCTCAAACGCAATGCTAGGTATCAGGTCAGAGCAGCTAAGCTCTTGGCCAACTGAGTTGGTCTGTAGGGTGCATTCTCATGTTACATATGTGAAAAGTAACTTCTAAAGAGTAGAGTGGGTTAAGGAAGGTGGGGGAGCTGGGATGTACATAGGTTGCACTTTTTATAGGGTGGTCAGGGTAGGCCTCACTGACAACGTGATTTTGAGCAAAGATTTGGAGGAGGTGAGGGAGAGAGTCATTGAGATGTTACCACCACCAACAAGTTGACATCATTGTGGGGTCAGCCATGTGTGGGAAAGCACTTTGTAAACGGTATAGACTCGGTTGACAGAGAACAAACAAACAACAAGGCGGTTTGTCCTGGCATCTTGGGCTGACATGTCCCCAAGAGAGGAGATGCTGGCTCTCTCCCAGACCATGCTGGACTCATCTGTTGGGGAGGAGCAGCCTGGAGGACCACACTCCCACTGGGAAGGCAAGGTATTCTGTTTCCAGGACATGCCACTCCCAGGGGTCCAGGGCTCTCTGAAGAGCCAGAACAAATAGCCCTCAAGATCCCCAGAGGACAGAGTCTTATTTTCAGCTTAACAATGGGAAATGAAACAAACTCTTTTCTCAGACAACTAGATGAATATGTTATTATCTCTGACAACTGGAGTTAACAATAGCTCCTGATAAGCGATCCTTTTTGTCTCTGTGGCATCCTGGTGGACAGAGGGTCATTAGTAAAGTGCAGGGGCGAGAAGGAAAGGGTTGGAGGTCACCAAATATCTATTCTGTGCCAGATGCAATCATGTGATTTTCATGAGTCTCTGAGCATTCCATCCCCTTTATGAAATAGGAAAGTGAGGCCCACAGGAATCCACAGTTGATAAGAGGTAGAAAGGGGATTCAAACTCTGCTCTCTGTGTTTCCAAAGGCCATACTCCTTACAATAATGCTTTCCATAGTGGCTCATATTTGCCCATTTCTTATTATATCTCTCAGATCCAGTTGTATTTTAATTGCTCATCTGAGGTCTGTCTCTTCATCCCTCTCCACTCCCTCATCTCTGTCTATGCACTAAATACCCCTGAAGGGGACACATAGGTTATATTAGTCTCTGTTTGGCCCACAGCATATATAAGTTGCCATGATGGAGCAGGCTCTGAAGCTGGGTAATGGAAGGCCAAGTCATACTCACCCAGCTGTCTGTACCTTCCAGCGGAGAGAAGGATGGCAATAGGCTTTGGTATTCTTTGCAACTAGAGTTCTTAAATAGGACTCTATATCAGGATTGCCGGCAGGAAGTTGTTGAAATACAGATACCCTGGTCCCGTCATTAGAAATTCTGATTTGGTGCGTTCCAAGCCGGCCCAAGAATCTGCATTTTAATAAGCACTTTTACTCTATGAGAATGTGCATGTAGGGTGGGCAACTAGCAGGTTGGGTCCATTTGGTAGCATTTCCAGGGGGAATGGTTACTATTCTCCCTGTTGTCCTCTCGGAAAGGGCCACAGAACAGGTGCCTCATCCCTAGTTCTGATCACAAGACAAGGACCTGGATCAAAGCAGAAGGGCTTGTGCTCTTCCTTTATGTGGTTCAGCTTCCTTGGCTTGTTCAAAATGCCCCAGTAATCCTTCAGAGGAAGGTGGGCGAACTTGCCCATAACTTGACCTCGTCCTAGAGATGTACTGTATGAGGTGGTAGAAACCTCAGAGATATTTTCACCTCGTCCCCCTCATTGGTGTATGAACGACAAACTGGTGCTCAAGAGAGGAAATGATAGTTTGTGGCTACATATTCATAGTTCCAGAGCTAGCTGTGGAGCCCCCATGTTGATTCCCCGGTGAGCCCTTTCTTCCTATTTCTCTTGGAGCCGTAAAGGCATGCTGCCCTCAGGCCCAGTGTCCAGTTGTCCAGCATGAACAAGCAGGCCTTCTAAGACGTGCAGCAGTGCATGCTGGGCCTGACCAGTGGAGAACTCTGGGAGCTGATTCTCCCCTTCCCAGAACCTCCATGTGCAGTAGGGCTAATACTTCCTGGGAGATCACAATAAAAACCAATCCCACCTCAACTCTTCGTACTCCCTACTTGTTCATCTTCCTTCCTTCTCTCTGTAATGAGTTAGAACTCACCCTCAGGTTCGTTGTTTTCAGAAGTTTGGTGGTATACAAGGTTATTTTATTTTAGATGGTCTCAGATGAATATTTTAACAGCATGCTTTGCTTGCTCTATGACAGGCTCTGGACATATCAACTCATTAAATTCTCAGAACTATTGGGCACCTGGGTGGCTCAGTGGGTTAAGCCTCTGCCTTTGGCTCAGGTCATGATCTCAGGGTCCTGGGATCGAGTCCTGCATCTGGCTCTCTGCTCAGCAGGGAGCCTGCTTCCTCCTCTCTCTCTCTCTCTGCCTGCCTCTCTGCCTACTTGTGATCTCTGTCTGTTAAATAAATAAATTAAATCTTTAAAAAAAAATTCTTAGAACTATCTCATGAGATAGGTAGTAGTAGGTCTCCATTTGTAATGAAGAAATCAAGGCACTGTGAGGTTAGATCTTCACCAGGGCCACAGAAAGGGTGTGTGGTGGAATCAGGTTTCTAATCCAGGGTCTTGTGCCCAGAGGCTGCATTTTTATCTGCTATTCCATGTTCCGGTTTGATTTTTATTCCAATATGTATTAGAAAACCAGACAATGTAAGTGCCACTTGAGGGATCTAGACTCCAACTCCTACATACTGTTGGTTTTCAGATAAGACTAGGAAATTTTTTAAAAGAAGAGGAGCTTGAAAAAATTTTAAAAGCTTGTCTAGCGTTTCCAGATAAGGAAACTGAGGCCCCAAGGGCTGAGATCACCACCTACCCCAGCATGTGCTGCTGGGAGTTAGCGGAGGGGCTGGAGCTGGAATCAGGTCCTCCCAAGGCCAGTTTCATCTCCATTGCTTTTCCCCTGACCATCCTTTTACATGGATCTGATGGAAGTCAAGTTTTCCACAATTTAAATAGCTTAAACTTGACACACATAGTTTAAGTTTGGAACCCAGCATGCACTGGGGTTTGTTTGCATTAGCAAATTTAAGCTCAGTGCCCCCAAAGCTATTTGGTTAGTAATATGGTTCAGAATCTGAAGGAGTTCCACTTAAACCACTGTTACTGTGTCTCAGTTTGCACCCAGTTGATTTCTAAAGCACGGGGATATGTGTTATCTTTAAGTGTTGCTGGACTTTTCTTCTCCTGCTCATCACCTCTCCCTCCTAAAGCTGCTTCTCCCCAAAGAGGCTGCTCTCATTTGCCTCTGCCCCCAACCTTCTTGTGCCAGGTGATGGGTGACACTCATGTTTTGAAGCACAGCTGCTAGACTGCCACTTATGACTCCCTTTGGGGTCCCTTAATTTCCTTATCTGTAAAACAATGATTAGGTTCGATGGTCACTAATAGCCTATCATTGACTCAATCGTGCTAACACTGAAATACTGTTCATTCCCCTTGACCCTCATGTTATTTCCTCTCCTCCGCAGACTCAGCTGTCAGAAGCATGCCGAGCAATTTCCTATCCCTCAGGAAGTCCTCAAATAAAGCTCATTTTTCAATGGGGGTGGGAATTGCTGCACGTTATTCTTTTTCAAAATAATGACAGGAGAAGAAAAAGAACCAAAAAATTTAAAAAAAAAAAAAAAAACACCCCAAAACACAACAAAAGCAGAAGCGGGTCAAAACAGGAAAATCCACCCTTGCAGGAGGAGGTAGAGAGAAAGGTCAGCACCTACCACATTCCAAGGAACCTTCAGCCCCCGGCTTTGTGGTTTTATATATTATTAGAGATTTTACAACAAATAAATGGAGAAGAGAACCTGGACAGTGCTGACAAGTGGGGCTCTGGTGGGAAGTCGCTCCTGCCCAACAAAGGCTCTGTCTAAAAATACCCAGCCAGGACCTCGTTGTTTCCATAAACAGATGGACACCACGGGCCCGATGGAGGGGTAGAGGCAGTGGGAGGAAATTATATCTGACAATGATAACAATCTGGCATCTCCCAGAGCTTCACATCCTGGATAAGTCCAGCCGGCTGTCCAGATCCCCTGCTTGTGCAACTGAGGTGGCTGTAAATAGAATTCTCCTGGCTCCCACCATGGCCACCCCTTGTCGGAAAGGGGGAGGGGAGAGCATACAACATATACTGCCTGCCTCCCTGCCTGGTGTCATCCACAAAGAGGAGGCAATTGAGGTATGGATGCTGCTGGTGGGGTGGAAGAGATGAGATAGGCCCTCCCAGGGGGCATCCGTGGCCACCCTCAGTCCTAGCTGTAGACCCAAGAAGATCATACATGTTGTGTGCCTGTATGTGTGACTTTCAGGAAGTCTTACTTAATTTCTTAGGACCTAATCTTCAATATCTGTCAAAAGGGAGGAACACGACTCTAGAAGTGGTGTGTTCCGTTCTGAGAAACACACTTTAAAAGGGATAAGAACGAAGTGATAGGGTCAAGTGGAGAGGAGACCAGAGATATGACTTCTCTGTGGAGACCTGTCAGGATCTGTGCTCTCATATGAAAGGAAGCGTGACTTGCTTTACATAGTACATAGGGACCTTTCCAAAGGGCAGAAAGAAAATTGAGACTTTTGCATACAAAGTAAACATGTATGTTATCAGGGAGGAAGCTTTCCTTGTCAGACTTGCCTAGATGGAGAGGGCACATCAAAAGCATGGAGTCCCTCATCACATAGGCATAACAACAGAGATTGGGAGACCATCTAGAGGCATGTAAATATTGGATTGAAGACCAGACCAGGCAACTTTGGACTCTAAAGTTCCTTCTGAACTCTGATTATAGGAACTTGTTCTCCTCTTTCATATAATTTGTCTGCAGAATGCTTAAGGAGATGTGAAGAAACTACCAGGACTTAAGAGAGAAAACATAATGGTGACAGATCATTCAATACTGGTTTTCAGTACAAGAGAAATGAATCACATTATTTGCAAAAACGGTTATTTGGACACAGATAGGGTGGTGAGGGTAGGGGATCACTGTTCGGGGTTCATGGATGTCAATGACCTCTTTCTGGGATCCCTTCAAGCAAAGGATGTCCCCAGACTGAAGGCCACAACTCCTGTCAGTTGGTCCTCTCCACTAATTTTCTCTGAGTTGGATAACAGCTACCTTGTCAACCTGTCAAGTCTAGGGATAATAATGGTGCTCCATTGTTGCTTGCCTTGGAGTACTGCATGACTACTCATTATTTCCCTACACTCTGCTCATATTTTTGTTAAATAGTCTTTTTATTAAACCCACCTCAAATGATCCCAATTTGGTTGTGTCTTCTGTTTCCCATTGGGACCTGGACTGGACTGTGATGGCCACAAAATTAACATTCTTTTTCTTTAGTCCACAGACATGAATCAAGTACCCGCTGTGTTCAAGGTCTATTCTACCAATTTGAGGTTTTATGGGAAACATAAACAAATATTCCCTCCCTACATATTATGTTCTGCTCTTCAACATAGTGCAAAGAAGATAGTGGGGGTGAGAAAGGAAAGTGTCCATCTTAGTGATAAAAGAGGCCTTCATTTCTGCCTCCCTAAAATCAGGGGCAAGGGAACCAGTTTCCCTAGGGCATGTCCTCAGGACTTGTATGTGTTGGAGGCTCATTTCTTCCCATTCTTACAAAGATAGACAATGCATATGACCAGAGAACCTCAATTCAATTTAATTAAAGCCATTATGTGTTAAATAGTTCTGATGCTCCAGGTTGTATGTGAGACAGTTTGGTGGGTGCAAGGTGCACAATGGAAGGTTCTTATCCCCTGGATGGTCAGCACTGGAACTGGAAATCAAAGAAACACCTAAGAAAGGCCCAGGGGAGAAGATAGTTGCTGGGACTTGGTACGATGATAGCTATTGGGAAAGGCCTCCAAATGGCAGTTGTGTCCTCAGGTAGGTATATTCAAGCACTGCCAGCCCTTGGACAGGAAGGGAGGGACTGGGGAATAAACATCTAGACCTCTTGTTCTTCCTTCCCTCCAATCTCTCCCACTGTCGGCTGCCAGTAGTGGAACCAAGGAAGCCAGAGGGAATGGGAGTTTTGTTCATGCCTTCCTAAGACATCGTTGACTAAGGCCTCAGAGCTGGATGTAAGTAGAGAGTGGAACTGGGGGAGCAAGAAGGGAAGACCTGCTCTCAGTAGTCACATCCTTGATCTCATCTCCACAAAAATACTGTACATCTGAGGAGACCACCACAATGTCTCCTTCTGTGATCTCCCTGTGTCTGGTCCAGTGCCTTGCCCCTAGTAGAACCCTAAGTATTGGTCAAGAGATTGGGAGCAATGGAGCTGAAGATTGGTGGAGAGACTGGGTGACTTCCAGGGTGGGATGGTAATCTCTGATGCAGGAGTGAAGAAGTTTAGTTTCATATGGTCCCCAGGAACACCAGTCCTGTCTGGGTTCTAGGAGGTCACCCAAGGAGTCCCAGATACCACGTGAGGATGATTCTGTATGAGAATTCTTGCATCTGGATCAGCATCAGGACGACTGCTTGCTTTTGCTCTGTGGTTGGTGAGGTGATGAGGCCTCCGAGGGGCTCTCCTTAATCAGAGCCAGAACTTCCCTCCCCCATGTCATTATACCACTGCACATTCCAGCTGTGACTCCATTTTTCTTATGTTTAATTTCAGTCCACTCATTCCAGCTATTATTATCATGGTGATTATTATTTATGGAGTGCTGACAGAGGGCTTGGCAACAAGGCAGATAAAGAGATACGTGCCTCTAGCTGTTGCAACTGCCACCACCTCCTCCTTTTGTTCTGGAATATTCTGACAGGCTTTTCTGTTTTCTGTTAGGTCTTGGATGGGTGTTCATAGGGCAGTATTTTTCAAGGGCATGGGTATGTTCCACTTATAACAGGATCAGTTTGGGTGCTGGAGAAATACAATTCTGGGGTACCACTTCTCATCTACTGAGTTGGAATCTCTGGGCCCCAGGACACAGGACATAAGCATGCCCCCCAGGAAATTCTTAGATCCAAAGTGAAATCCTGCTGTGGCAAATCCATTGAACAGAAAGGAAAAAAATGAGGAAAGAGGCAGGGTATAGACATGTTGTTTATACCCTTGTCAGGCAAGTCCCAGAGAGAAGCTAGCAAGAAAGTTTTCATGAAGAAATGATATCTACCTCAGTTTGGAAATGCTGATAAATATGAGTTAGAAAGCTGTGTTTGGTATTGCTTAGTTTTAAACTCCAAAGCAGGGGCACCTGGGTGGCTCAGTGGGTTAAAGCCTCTGTGTTTGGCTCAGGTTGTGATCCCAGGGTCCTGGGATGGAGCCCTGCATTGGGCTCTCTGCTCAACAGGGAGCCTGCATTCCCCTCTCTCTCTCTGCTTGCCTCTCTGCCTACTTGTGATCTCTGTCTGTCAAATAAATAAATAAAATCTTAAAAAAACCCTCTAAATCATTGAAAAGCAAGGGGTGTATATGAAAATGATGTTACTAATACAGTCCCCTAAGCAATCTTTAGAAAGCCGATAATAGTAACCATTCTTTTTGGGTGTGTGATGCTTGCTGTACGTTCTTCTCAGAGTCTTGTATGTGTGGTGCCCACTTCATGCTCACTATGGCCTCTGAAAGTCTGTGCCAGCAGCATCCCATTTTGAAGATGGGGAAACTCAGGCATGGAGAGGTTAAATGAATTGCTCAAGATAAGAAAACTGGCAAGTGAAGCTGGAGTTCAAGTTTAGGCACTCTTTCCACCTGAACGTACTCTTTGATCACTTCCAATGTGAAGAAAATGAGGTTTGATAAAATGTTGCATCCATGATTCATTGAAAAGATTCTGAGTTGTCTCCTGTGTATGAGGTGCACTTAAGAGTTACTAGGAATACATAGGAACTCATAGCCTGGAGTCAGAAGATCCACCTTGATTTTATTGGTTTCTTTATATTTCAGTGCAGCTTTTTGGGGGTTCTACACAAGACGCTAAACTTGCTTAGGTCAGTGGGGGATGTTCATTGGGGAGGTGGTCTTGCAACTGATTCCTTAAAGACACTTAGGAGTGGTTTGGGCAAAGAAAAAGGGAGTAGCGAATACCAAGGAGAGGAAAATGCACATGTAAAGACATGGAGCAGGGAAAAGAAAGAGGTATTTTAGATGAACTGTGGCTGTCTGGAGGGTTGTAACACAGGGACTCTGGTGTGCAGGAGGCAGAAAGTGAAATTGAAAGGGTGGGCTTAGGACCATGTTGTGTGGACCTTGAAAGCCATGGGGACACTTGAGCTTATTCTGTCCACTTATTCCAGCTATTATTAGCATGGTGATTATGACTTATGTGATTAATAGGTATTGGGGGATCCCTGGGAGGAACAGCTTATAGTAAGATGACTAGTAACAGTGGGAAAGAGTGGTGATTTGATAAAGAAGAGGAAGGAGTACAGGAGAGCAGCTTGGGCTGTGAGAAAAAAGCCTAGGTAAGAATATTGAGGACATGAACTCATTACGGTGGACTTGAGGACGGAGAAGAAATGAAATTGAAAAGGTGTTTACAAAGAAGGGTGAAAATTTCTTGGAGACCAATTTGATACTAGGGTCTGATGCAGAAAGAAACACACAAGTTCACTTTTTCTTTTTTCTTTTTTTTTTTAAAAAGATTTCTCTGTCTACTTGAGAGAGAGAGAGAGATGGGAGGGCAGAGGGAGAGAAAAACTTAAGCAGACACTGTGCTGAGGGCAGAGACGGACATGGACCTGAGTCAAGACAGAGTCTGGTGATCCTGGTGGTGGGTATTAAGGAGGGCATGTACTGCATGGAACACTGGGTGTTTTACATGAACAATGAATCTTGGAACACTGTATCAAAAACTAATGATGTATTTTATGGTGACTAACATAACACACACACATACATACAAAGACCAAGAGTCTGACACTTAACCAACTGTGCCTCCTAGGCACCCCAAACAGGCTGACTTTTGGGTTTTAGGCTTGGAAGACTGAAAAGATGTTGCCATGAAGTTAAAGAATATAGGAGTGGGGATAGTTTTAAGAGAAGAGTAAAGGATTTGGATTGTGCCATGTTGCCTTCAAAGGGCCAAGAAATATGAGTAAGAAACATAGGAGGGAGATCAGGGATGGCGATACAGAAACAAGATTTATTTTTTATTACTGAAACTACATAGCTATCTGATGGTTCTACTTGCAATTTTTGTAGACCCCCCTACTCCCAGCTGGAGAAGTATTTTTATTTTTATTTTTTTAAGGACACATTTGCACTTTACTAGTTGATAGAGAACATATGTACCAGGTAAAAACATCACTCAACTCAGATTTTTAGAAAAGCAACTTACTTTTTTTTTTTTTTTCAAATTGAACTCCACTGCTGTTTGTACTGATGGTTTAACCCCTCTCTCCCTTTATCTTTTTTACTAATGCTCGGACACTGCCCCCCTTCCTCTGGCAGACAACTGTTTGTTCTCTGTATTTAAATCTGTTTTTGATGGTTTAAACTTTTAACCCTGCGCCTCAATGCAAATTAGTTACTCGTCGTTTGAAATCTGATCTACTTCAGGTTAATTTTTTGAAGCAGAACTTGATTTTCCTTTTTCTTTTCTTTTTTTCTTTCTTTTTCCCTTTCTTCTTCTTCTTCTTCTTT
Organism: Mustela nigripes; assembly: GCF_022355385.1. NCBI lineage: Eukaryota > Metazoa > Chordata > Mammalia > Carnivora > Mustelidae > Mustela > Mustela nigripes. The sequence continues at coordinate 27,383,831 of NC_081559.1, read as the reverse complement.
GTTTGTTTTTTGTTCTTTTCTTTGCTGGTGGCTTTACTGCTTACGTACTTAGCACATAAAAAGGCTATACATGCTTTATATTTTATTAAGTGCTTTTCTTGCAAGATGGAATGTAGAAGTGACATGGAAATCAAAGTCTCTGTCTTTTAAAGCTACCAGTCTATTTTCTTGGCGTTCCAGAGGAGGAGGGAAAAAGGAAGAAGGCAAATATCTTGGGAGCAGCATGACAGACAGTAGGCACCTCCAGAGTTGCGGGGGTCCTGGTGGTGCCTGGAGAGGAGGCTGGTTTTGGAGGGGATGGTGGTGTGGGGGACTTAGAGAGGCTGGACTTGGGGCACAGTGGCTCTGGACCTGAAGGGACTGGACTCTTCAGGCTGGCACAAGGACATCTTAGCCAGTACCAGGGAGATCCATTACCCATGAGCAGAGGGCTGTCTCCAATGTTGGCACCCTTTTGGGGAGAAGTCTCTTACCAGAATGGGAGTGGATTTGTTTTGTTTTTCTCCTCCTGGTAGGTAAGAGACCTGAGATGAGGTACAAATGGATTGAAGGAAAACGATGCCCTTGTACCTGTGAGATGGTGGGCTCTTTGAACTCCACAGCCAGTTCCAGGGAAGGGCATGGAATGGTGGAGGAAGCACATGCTGCCTGTGTAACTCTTTTTGTTTTTTGTTGATTTTATTTTATTTATTTGAGAGAGAGAGTGATTGAGAGAGAGAGAGAGAGAGAAAGAGAGAGAGCATGAGCAGGCGGGGGAGGGTGGGAGCTGCAGAGGGAAGAAGAGAAGCAGACTCCCCTACTGAGCAGGAAGCTTGATGTGGAGCTTGATCCTGGGACCCTGGGATCACAACCTGAGTGGAAGGCAGATGCTTAACCCACTGAGGCACCCAGGCACCCACTCTTTTTGTTTTTTAATGAAAACAAACAGAAAAGCTCTTTCCACTTCCTTCTTTCGCTTCCCCTCCAAAAGCTAGAAGCAAAGTCCTTGGTTTCTGAGCTTAAGCAGACCCTCCCCAGAGCATCATCATCAGGCAGGAAGATTTAGCCCCGTTCCCCTCCACTTCCCTCAGACCCTCCCTGAGACTGACTGCCCTTCTGTGTTTCACTTCCTGTCCTAGTCAGTCTTAAATGCTCCCCTGTGCAGCTGTTCCACAGCTGCTGGCCCTCCGGTCACCCCCCACCCCCATCACTTCCCTGTTGAAGGGGGCTCAGGGAGAGTTGAAAGGTGCTACATCAATGCACGACATTTCCTCTCCTGTCCCCTCAGCTGTGCAGCTCAGCTGTGTGTCCTCTGGCACCTACAAAATCAAACACCTGCCATCCAGATGTTTGCACCTACAGGCTGGAGAAGCTGGCTACAGCAAGTCCTTTAGAATGGAGACAGGTATTTACTGGAGGGCAAGATTTAATGAAATTCTTGGCCCGAAAAGACTTGGGGTGAGTGTCGTCTTTTTCATTTCTCTGCCTTTAGGAGGATGAAGCTAAACAACCGAGTTCTTTACGCTTTAAAGACTTTTAGTGGGAGAGTCCACCAATTCTCCCGGGCTCACTGTAGGGTGTTTTCCTTTATGATCGACCATATTTCTTTCTAATTTTAAGGGAGGTAGGCTCATACCATGCGGAGCTTATACATCATAATCATTCTTCCTTTCCCCCAAGGTAATTACTAGGAAGGGAGGAAGTGTGGTGGTGTAGAATGAGCATTGTCTTTGGGGGTCCCATAAACCCATGTTCAAGTCCAGGCTTAGCCATATACTGGCTGTGGCCTGCTTTAACCCCCAATTTCAGTTTTGTCTTTTTAAAAATTTAGATAGTAGCCCTTGTCCAGATGAGTTTTCAGGATGAAATGGATAATGTAGAATTGTTGATGGGTTAGAATAAGCCCCCAGCAAATCACAGCTATTGTTATTATTGCTACGGACAGTCTGTTTCTTGATTTAGGCAAAAAATAATCATTCTTTCCAGAATTAATTACCATCAGCCCATTTATGTTGAGTGCTTGCTGGTGTAAGTGTTGTATAAAATAAGATATCTCACTAATACGTTTTCTTTGGTGCACAATTTCTTAATGTAGGCTGTGGTCCACCTGCATCAGAACTGCCTGTGAGCACTTGTGGAAATTGAAGAATTTGTGCCCTAGCACCCTTACTGATTCAGAATGTGTTCACTGGGAGAGGGAATCAGAATTTTTGTCAAGCACTTCAAATAATTCTTAATCACCTTAATGTCTGAGAGCTACTTCCTAGGGTATGTTACTAAGGTCGGATGGCTCATAGGTCAAATAAGGCATATTGCTTGGTGTTTCCTGGACGACAGAGCAGGAGCTTTGCCACCTGTCCCTTTGTTCTTCCCAAGAGACAACAGTCAGCAGTGCAACTTTCTGGAATCACTAGGGGACATAATGTTAGCATGGAAACAACCTCGGAGGCCACATCATCCAGTCTCTCACCAGATATAAGAATCCCTTTTATAGAAACTAGAGAGTGGAAATCTCTCATCAGATATAAGAATCCCTTTTATAGAAACCTAGAGAGTGGATCTCCAATGCAAGTAGAAAATGTGGGACAAAAGAGCAGGCACCCAAGAACAAGAAAGGTTTGGCCAAGAACTGGAACAACTGGCAATATTATGGGGGTACTGGCTGTTTGCAGAGCCCAGCACGGATTGTGGCAGGAAGACACAGAGGAAAGCATAAATGGGGCTTATGGTGTCTCCAGCATGCTCTGCATCTGAACAGGAACTGGGAAATCTAGTCAGTCATTGCAGTGTTTTTAAGTGACCAGATGTTGCTTGCCAGATTGTTGAGGAGTTCAGGGTCCCTTTGGAAGACAGGGGAAGGAGAAAGGAAAATACATGGAAATAGACTGGAAGAAAAGTAAAAGAACCCAACAAGATAGAGGCTAATTAAATTATTAAATTAATAATTTAATATTAAATTAATGAATTAAATTAAATTATTAAATTAATTAATTCATTTATGGAGTCCTGCTAGGTGGACAGCCTTGGATTTACAGAGAGTAATCAAATATAAATGCTCCCCTCAAGGGGGCATGTAATATGGGGGAAGAATAAAGTCACTGGAACAAGATTCAAATTGGGTCTCACCACTTAGTAGCTCTGGGAACGTGGCAAGTGCTGTAATCTTACTGAGCCTTGGGTTTCTCAACTCCAAATGATACTAATAATACCTACCTTTCTGGCTGTGGTGAGGACTAAAGTAGATAAAGTGAGAGAAGTATTTGGTACAATGTCTGCCCATAGAAGTACTCAAAGTCTGAAAGAGTAACATAACTCCTATCACGCAGATGCAGTGGCACCATTAATATCCAGTTAAGGTTGGTTTTGGTGTCGCAAGGGCAGGATGGACTTGCCTCTTGAAGACTGGAGCCTAGGTGCATGATCACCATGCATTATTCAACCAGTAAAAACTCACAGAGACCAGTAGTGACTGCATCATTTGTTAGATCCTTGAAGTGCCCCTTAAAGCTTATCTAGAGTCCTTATCCAATAATCTTGAGTCAATGTTTGTGAAGACAGAGACCATAAAGCTACTCATCCTTCTTAAGAATAAATCTAGGTCAAGCAACTGTTTTAGTCATTTCACTGTCTTATTATTTTAAATGGTTTAATTAGAAAAAGGTGAGAAAAAACATCAATGATCACATGTATCGCTTCCATTTGAAAACGTTGCAGAAGATTCTGGTTTCTGACCTGTGAATCCAAAGCCTGGACAAAATTCATGGGGCAGCTATTTGAGGATTCTGAAAAGTAAATAGTATCATATGGATTGGGGGAAAAGGTTAGAATTTGTATTACCCCTGAACTGGGAGTGAGTTTATTATTTTCCCCCCACTCTGTTATTTCCCTGACTTCAATCAGCCTCAAATCTGCAAGTAGGAAGGAGGATGCAGACAAAAATGTCCAGGAGAAGTCCTTGAGTTCTGGCTTAAGCAGGAAAGAAAACTCCTAATATTTAGAGAGACTGTAGAAGTCCTCGTTTTTCTTTTCTTCTGGTCTTTTCTTCATTTTCTATTATCCCAGCTCAAGCAAAACTGTGGTAGCCACAGCAATGGGAGCCTGCAGGAATCTGAAACCAGAGGGAAACCCCTTAATGTGGTTTATGGAGCTCTGGTATAACGCCCTGGGCTTGACCCTAAAAAGCATATATAGATTTTGAGACCTGAACTATGGGATATACCACTCTCCAAATCCCAGTGTGACCACTGGGTAGTATACCTGTGAGACTGATCCAAATAGTACTACAACAGCTCTGAAAGCTGAGCTAATACCAGAACCACAGACCTTATAAGGCTAATTAGAACTTGTGGCCTAAGTGCTTTCTCTATAGGATTTAGATACAACCCAGAATCTCAGAAAACAATGCTCAATACGTTTAGGATAAAATCCAAAATTACTTGGCACACAGAAAGAACCAGAAAAATCTTGACCCATACAGAGAAAGATAGGCAACAGAGTAAATGTCTCACTAACGTGGACAAAAATTTTAGAGCAGTTATTAAAAAATTCTCTAACAAGTAAGGGAGAGCACTCTTGAAATGGGTGAAAAGATAGAAATTCTCAGCGAAGAAACAGAAGATGTAAAAAAAAAAAAAATCCAGGAAATTTAGGAAAATAAAGAAAATTTGTTAATCCAGAGATAAAAATAAATCCTCACTAGATGGGTTTAATAGTAGAATGGAGATGACAGAAATGAGTCAGAATATGAAGATAGATCTAATCAGGACACAGAGAGAACAGATTAAAAAAACTAAAAACAGATCTCAAGGGCCTATGGGACAATAACAAAAGGTCATCAGTGCACCAGAAAGAAAAGAGAAAAAGTATAAGGATAAGAAAAAAATGGTCTGAAAACTTTCCAAATTTGATGAAAGTCAGAAACTTACAGGTTCAAAAAGCCCAGTGAACCTCAAACCTCAGATAAATCCAAAGTGAACCACATCCAGATATGTCATAATTAAACTGCTGAAAACATAAAACAGAAAAATCTAGAAAGCAGCCAGAGAGAAATGGTGCATTTCTTGTAGGAAAACCTGATTCCAGTAACTGCAGATTTCTCCGATTTCTCATTAGAAACCCGGAAGCCAGAAAAAATTGGAACATTTTTTCATATGCTGAAAGACAGGAACTCTTCATCTAGAATTCTACATCCAGTAAAAATATTTTCAGGGATGAGAGCAAAATAAAAAATCTCCGATGAAGGAAAGGGAAAAGAGTCTGTTACCAGCAGACCTGATCTAAGGGAATTGCCAGAGGAAGTCTGCAGACACAAAAGAAGTTATACCAGGAGGAAACTGGGAACATCAAGAATCAAGGAAGAGTAACAGAGCTAATAAATATCTCAGTAAATTTAATAGACTACCCTTCTCCAATGAGTTCTTTGAAGTTTGTCTGATGATTAAAAACAATAAAATACAACGTTGTCTGATGGAATTTTGAGTGTATGTAGATATAACCTAGGACAGCTATGACTAGAGGGGAGATGAAGGGAACAAGTGGTAGTTTCTGCATTCCACTTAAAGTGGTAAAATATCAAACCAAACTAGATTGGAAAAGCTCATTATGTATATAGTCATTTCAAGAGCGACCACTACAAAACCTATTCAAAGAGATACAGTAAAAAAAAAAAAATGCAGTGGATAAATTATAATGGAATAGTAAAAAATGTTCAAATAAACCCAGAAAAAGCAGAGAAGAAGAAATAGAGAAACAAAACCCAGAGAGGAAAAATAGAACAAAGAACAAAATGGTAAATCTAAATCCAAGCCTGTCAATAATTATGTTGTAAAAAACTCCCTTCAGATGATAGGTGTTGGTTAAAAGTAAAAGGATGGGCAATGATCTGTCAGGCAAACACCACACAGAGGAGAGCTGGTGTGACTCTACTAATCTGAGACAAAGTAGACTTCACAGAAAAAAGCAAAAACAAAAACAAAAACAAAACCCATGATACATTTTATAATGATACAAGAGTCAATTCACAAGGAAGACCTACCAATTCTAAATGTTTTGCTGCTAACAACAGAACACTAAGATACATGAAGGAGAAAAGCAGATAGAATTGAAAAGAGAAAAAGACAATTTCCCAATTACAGTTGAAGAATTTAGAAGTCCTCTCTCAGCAATTGGTAGAACAAATAGACAGAAAATTGGTAAATATGTGGAACTGAACTACACCATCAGCCGACTGGGCCTAATGGTCTTTAACCCATGGCACCTAATAGTGACAGGATATACATTCTTTTCAGGGACACACAGAATTTTCATCAAGATATCCTGCATTATAAAACAAACCTTAACAGATTTAGAAGACTCGAAATCATACAAAGTATGTTCTGTAATCACAATGTAGTTAAGTAGATAACAGAAAACATTCCAGAACACAGGAGGAAAAGGAAAGACTTTGTGACTTTGGGTTAGATGGGGATTGCATCGCTATGATACCAAAGCATGGGCCACAAAAGAGGCAACTGCTAAGTTAGACATCATCAATATTTAGAACCTCTCTTTGAAAGACTGTTAAGAGAATGAAAAGTTAAGCCAGAGACTGGGAGAAAATTTGCACTTACTTATCTGATAGAGGACTTGTTACAGAATATGTGAAGAACTCTCAAAAGTCAGTAAAATTAAAAATGAGCAAACAATTTGAAAAGGCACATCACCAAAGAAGATGAACAGATGGCAAATAAGCACATGAAAAGATGTTCAACACTGTTAGTCAGTAGGGAAATGCAAGCTGAGACTATGATGAGGGAACGCTACTCTTCTGTGAGAATGGCTGAAATAAGCAAAGGCCAAGAGTTGTCAGGGGTCTAGCATGGCTCTGGGCAGTGGGGAGTGGTGAGGAGTGTACAGGGGGACACAATGTGGGTGTGATCAGATTATGTGGGTCCAAGAGTCCAGGTCTCCCTGGCTCTGAATTATTCCATGGTGTTTTCTAAAGGTGGGCTGGATTCTGATCCATGAAATCTTAATGTATCTCTCAGGGCCAACATGACTTTATTTTGAGATGCTCACTTTTTCTCCTTCAGTGTTCCTTAGACCCTTGGGAAGGAGATGGCACCAAGTCCCATCACTCCTGCTTCAGAAGATAAAGGGCTTAAGGTGTTGCCAAGGTAACATAGAGAAGCTGGAAGTTTTCATAAAGAGGAAGCCTAACACAATAAGATACAGGACTTTGCATTTTCTTCTTCATTTTCCAAGGACAAAACCTTTGGCCACGTGACATGGCCCCTTTATCTCAGCACTTACCCTTTCCTCCTTCTGTTCTTTCCAGCCCAGTCCCACCCAACCCTGACCCACCTCATGAATTCATCCATTCTGAGTTTGGCTCTTTGACTCACTCGTGCACCTTACTCCTAGTTCTGGAGCTTGTCTAGATTCCAAGTGCTGCTGGTCTTTGGAATTTGGGGATTATTTTCTTTTTCTGACTTGATTTCTCTTGATGCTGCATCCAGTATTGCTGAGCACAATTCCAAGCACCTTTGACTCAGCAGTAATTATTCCCCGAGATGGTGTGGAACACTTCATGGGGAAAAGCTACATGCAGAGTTCACAGCCTGAAGTTATGACGGAGAGCCAAGCAGTGTCTACACAATGCATTTATTCATTCAAGAAATGTTTATGGAGTACCTGCCATATTCCTGGCACTGTTTAAGGTTAGCAATGAACTCTAAATGAGCTTCCATTCCAGTTGGGGAAGAGAAAGGAAAAACAACAACAACACATTGATCACTATATAGTATGACAAATGACAAAAATATGAAGAAAATCAGAGGAGTGTAAGGGAGACATAGAGTGATGGGTGCAAGGGGATGAGGAGAGGTTGCCATTTTATGGAGGGTGGTCAGGAAATGTATCCCTGAGGTAAGGAATTGGGCAAAGCAGGAATCTGGGAATCGAGTGTTACAGGGAAATGGAAAAGTATGTGGAGGGATCCTGTGGCCGTATGTGTGTCACAGCAAGGAGCTGAGTATGACCTGAGCATGAGGGGTGCAGACAGGAAACAGAACTTACCATAGATGGCTCCAGTGGAGACTCTGATGAAGGCACTACTTTAGAAAGTGAGGACCAGCTATTAAAGGATTGAACAGGAATGTTGAAGCCCCCAGAGAAAATTGTCAGCAGGAAGCAGCCATCATCTGTGGGACTGAGGGGACAAGGCATGGGGTGTGGTGCCACTGGAGCCCTCTGAGAGATAGCTCAGGAAGGAGGGCTCCTTGGTAGGAGCTGTGAGAAGGGAGGGGTGCAGCAAAAATCCCAGAACCAGGCTGAGGCAGGGATGTAGTGGGGAAGAATGTCCTTAATCTCTCTTCCTCCTGCCCTCTGATCTTCTACCAGCACCTTCCACTGGCTGAATCTGAAACGTGCCTATTGAAAATGGTATCTTCAAGGCCTAGCCTTCTGGGGCCATAGCACAGGGCAGAAGGACAGAGCATGGATCCAGAGGTGGGGCAGTGGCTGTCTAGCTCTGAGAACAAGAGAGAAAATAGTCATTTGGTGTAAAGAGAAGGAACAAGTCACTTCAACTCAGGAACAGTGAGGTAAAGTGCTAATTCAGATCATGCATGGAAAGCAAACGTCCCTTGGTGTTTGAGTGAACAACCTGGGAAGACAGTCTCTGCAGGGGAAGCTGAATGGCCTGGCTTGTGAAGGTCAAGTGACCATTTCTATAGTCATTGGAACCAGGTTCCTGACCTGCTGGCTGTGTGCACTGTGTTGTAGTGTTAAGTTCAATCACACCGTTTTCTATCTTTCCTCTCATTTTCTCACTTAAAAATTAGACACACTTCTCCTTCTGTCTAGTTGGCTTTCCTACACAAAAGTCTTTGTGAAGAATATTATTTAGTTCTGTTCAAGAGCTAGCTTGGGATTTATTCTCCAATCTAGGTAAGCTTGATCATGAAGACAGGAGCTTTTAAAAAGAATGAGATTTTAGGGGAAACCTGGGTGGCTCAGTCAGTGAAGTGGCCAGCTCTTGGTCATGATCTCAGGGTTGTGAGATTGAGCCCTGTGTTGGGCTCCATGCTGGACATAGAGCCTGCTTGGGATTCTCTCTCTGTCAGGCAGTTCTGCTCCAGGCCAGAAGTATGGCAGGGATGCCTCACAGACCTCCCCAACCACCCAGCAAGCTAGCAACTCCAATTCCCAGCCTTGGTCTTGCCCAACATTATCCACAAATACAACGTCTTCTCAAAAGGTGGTGCTGCAGATTAAGGAGAGACTCCTTGGCAACTGGTTCTCAGGCTGTCTGGGGAGTCACTCTGTAAGGTCTCCAGGGATCATCTGCCTTTAGGGTTCACCTTCAAGACCTCAGGCAGCCCCACTCTCTCCTGGACCTGTGCCCAGGAGGCTGGAGTGGTTGTGGAGGGAAGGGACTCCTGGTGGTCTGTCAGGTTTGAGCTATGTGTTTGTAGGGTGAAGACTGAAGTGATATCAGGATAACAGGAAGGGCAGAAAAAACAAAGATGGAATGGGACACTCTCTAAGACTTCTCCTACCTCAAGAAAGAACACATTGGATAGCCTTTGGATAAGGGAAAATGGGTCATGGTAATCATGAGTAGTTGCTATTATTAGAGCATTGTTGGGTTCTGTGTAGGAAGATTGGCATTCAACATAAACATACTCATGGAGACAACCATCCATCTTTTAATTATGGAACACTTAGAAAAATGAAAAAGAATTCACTTAACCCTCAATGTTAATTCTGTTTAGAGCAGTTAGTCCATTTCTTTGTAACAGTCCTTTGGGAATGGGTTGGGATATTCCAGAACAGAGTCTCGGCTGGGGTTTGGTGAGTTGGGTTAGTGTGTGTTAACAGTGATTTATTCTGGTCATTTCCTACAAGAGAGAACAGATGGATGTGAAAACAGGATGTTGAGGAACTGCCCATAAGAAATCCCACATTCTGCTACAAGGTTCTTAAATGATTTAGGTGTAATGGGTTTAAGGCTCTCAGAATGAATTTTACAGTCCTTAAATGAAGAAATGAGTCCTGAATCAGTTTCTTTAACAATAAATTTCTCTGCTACTTTATCTAGCACAAGCTTTGTGATCTTCAGTGGAAATCTCTGAAGCTCATCTGTAAAGTAGGGCCAATATTATCACCACACTGGGTGGTTGTTAGGAATATATGAGGAACTGCCAACAGTGGGTCCTTAATCAACATTTATAAAGTAAGGATATGTGTTAATCAGGTCCCTGTGTCAGGATCACTCTATGGAGAAAGACATGGGAAAATAGAAAGAATGAAATATGAAAGCTTCTTGGAACAAACATGTACTCAATTACATTACATTTTATTTTTTAAATTTATTTTTATTGTGGGAAGATATATGTAACATAAAAATTACCATTGTAGCTATTTTTCAGTGTGGGGTTCTTTGGCATTAAGTAGCTTCCCCTGGTGCAACCATCACCACTCTCCATCTCCAGGGCATTTTCACATGATGGCAAACTGAAACTTTAAACCCATCAAACAGTAACTCGCCATCCCTCCCTTACCACAGCCCCGGGCAATCACCACCCTACTTTCTGTCTCTGAATTTGACCGCTCCAGGTGCCTCCTAGAAGTGCAATCATACACTATTCATCCTTTCATGTCTGGCTGACTTCTTTTACCATAATGTCAAAATCCTCAATTAGAGGTCAAGGCTAATGTGAAAGACAGTAAAAATGACCAGAAATACTGAGGAGGGATGATCTATTGGAGAAAATGAGGCACTAAATTCACTGATGCTAGCGGGGGAAGAGGGGCAAACGTATTAGCTGTGGCTTTTACAGCTCCCAAACCACTGCAAGCAGGAAAGAAAAATCTTTATTTCAAATTTTTATTTGCTTTGTGCATTCATCTTAAGGACTATTTGTTTCACGACAGGCGGAGGAGCCATCCATCGTGATCTGGATTTGCCCAGATGTATGCTAAACTCCTCAAGAAGGGTGCTGCTCTGTACCTTCGAGGTACTTCTCTGTGGATAAAGGAAGCGGCTCCATAGATCTCTAGAAATCTTTAATTTCTCTTCTGGCTTTGCTACCCTGGGCTGCTGGGACCTAAACTTAACTTCCTAGATATTTCTAGCCCCCTCTGCTGTGACATTAGGTCAGGACACCGTTACTTTTTACGGAGACCATATGTTCTCCCTGCTTCAGGCAGAGTTGTCGAGAGTACGAATCTGAACATGTCATTCCTATTAAAACCTTCCAGTGCCCACACTCCTCCCTCCCCTTCACCCCTACCACTGATCTCAGGGTCAGACTGAATTTCTGACATGGCCTTCCCTGCTCTGCATGATCTGGACCCTGCTTCTCTCCCTCTCTTTGTCCCAGGCGCTTCTGACTCCACATGGCAGCTGCCCTGGGGTGGTTTTGGCTCTTGATAGAGCTTGCTGTCCCATTGCAGTTCATCCTTTAAATGTCTGTCTTCCCTCTCTGTGTGATGGGGGGCTCTGCTAGAACTCCCATGCTTGTCACAGCTCATGACACAACTGCTATTTATTTAATGGATGGCTGAGTTGTATTAATCAGGGCCATTTAGGCATTCATTTTTTATTAAATCATCCACCTCCCTCCCCCAACAAATGAATAGCAGTTTTATTTGAAAGTAACATAAACCCAACTCTACAAGCTTAAGTTTTTACAAAGTGGGGAACATCCTGGGAGGTGTAACAGAAAGCCCATGGGTGGAAGGGGTTTCAGTCACACCTAGATCTATACGTTTAAGCAAGGTGTCATCTCCCTCTGCATTTCTGCTTACATCTCCACACCACTTCCCCAGCCTTGGGCTTTATTCTATCCTTCAAGAGATAGATTTCTTCTTCAGTGCTTCCAGGATTCATGTCTCTCCTGTTCCATTCCTCCAAAGGCAAATACCTTCACATACAGCTTCAAATGACAGAACCCTGGGTGGGGTGGAGGAGGAGGAGGGGGACTCTCTCTGACCTGGCTTGAACTACATGTCCACATCCCAGACTGTAACTTTGATAGGGAGATGTGGTCCTCTGATTGCTCAAGGCTGAGCCCACCCCCTGGGGCCAGGAGGAGGGGTGGACTAATACAGAGGTTAGTCATAGCATAGGGTTGGAAGCACACATTTTAAATCTAGACCTTCCAGGTTCCCAATCCAACTCTGCCACTTGGTGAATGACCTTAAGCCAGTTAACTTTTCTGTACCTCAGATTCCTTGTCTGTAAGAAGGATATAATAATAGTACTTGCTTCACAGGATTATTGTGAAGATTAAATGAGTGCATATATGTAAAAGCACAGGGGACAGTGTTGAGTACACGGTAAGTACCATGTAATTATTTGTGAAATAAAAATAGCCAAGCAATGGAATAGAAGAGATTCATTCAAAGAAACAACCACCTCATACATATTTATTAAGGATTCCCTATGCACTAGATAGTAGTGTTCATAGCTAAGGGGAAAAAGATGAAATTTCTTTCTTTATTACATTCTGAAGTGCTATGCACTGGGTATAGAAGGGATAGTCTGCATCCTTGAAGAAATAGATTGTTATAGGACTGAAAGTCTCAGTGAATTGTGCAGTTTCTGTTTTGTAGGAACCTTATCTGATTAACAAGAGGCTACTGCTTAACTCAGTAATAAATTGTTGCCATCCAGCACGGGGACAGACTGGTGGGAGGGTGCTCATGCAGATATACTGCCAGGTACAGAGGGGAGGAGCGGTCGCAGGGTACACAATGGGGAGCAGAGGCTCACTGAACCCCCCCACACCCCCAGCTGTGGAGAAAATCCAACTTTTAGAGCAAATGGTTTTCGTTTTTGTTTTCTTGAGGATGGATTGGGTGAAGGGTGACAGTAGGAGACTCGATTTGCTAGCTAGAGCTGGAAATCAAAGGGTATTTTTTCCATCAATTGGGGACCAAACTGAAAGGAACCCTTAACTACTAAAAAAGATAGTGTTTTCTTGACGAGTGTGTGTGTGTGTGTGTGTCTGTGTGTTTAGTGGAGATACGTATTAACTTTTTTATGATAGCCCTGGTTTTCAGTATTCCATCACGAACACCTTTAAATTATCAATATAGTGCAGAAATGATGTTACTTTATTAACTGTAACTGCCATAATGATTTAGCTAAGCATTATCATGACAATATTTTACAACTGTTCCTTTGTCATATTACCTGATTCTGATTTTGGCAGGGAAAGAATTTGCTGTGTAAGGACACACTTGACACATGACCCAAATTATTCATGAACAATGCTATTCCGTAGTCAGATCACATTTTCTCTGCCAATCTCCTCCCATTGCCTAAAGGCGATTGGGTTAGGGGAACAACTTGTGGCCACTGGATGTAATCTACTAGATTTCATTTTCTAATGAGTCAAGCAACTGTATTGGCTTTGTCTACTTTTGTATTCCTTCCCCTAATAATGATAGCAGCTAATTCTCATTAAGCATAGAGTGTGTGCCACATACCATGCTAAGCCCTTTGGGTGTTCATTTAATCTCTTCAACTCTATAAGGTACGTTCAATCCTTTCTTCCTCTATACCTTAGGAGTCTGTGGCCTGGATGGATTACTCGCTCCCTGAGATCATGTACCTTGTAGGTAGTTGGGCCAGATTTGCGCTCAGGACATCTGAGTGGAAAGCCCAGGCTTGGGCCATTATGCTAGACTGGCAGCTGGGCAGAGGCTCAGTATGTGTTGGAGGAATAAATTGAAGGATGGGATGAAACTAAGTGGCTCATTCAAGGACTCACATCTTTGAATATGGCATCAAGGGTCCTGGACTCTCATCTGCTGAATTGACCAGGATGGGGCCTCAGACCCTGAAAAATGACCTCATACTTATATATTTGAGAATTAGGGACTCTTCAGAATGCCTTCACTGCTTTTGGGAATGTAGGGAAGGGCTTGCATTGATCTAGAACCTGGGGTAAGGAATTATGGATGTGACCACATGCCCTACAGAGATGACGTCTCATTCATTCTAACACAGACCCAGGGACAGAGATGATGAAGGAATTGTTTGATTCACTGGAGAGGCTGGAGCACGGGGGCTCATAGAGGAAGTAAACTTGATATTCATCCTTTTTCAGTGGGTGTGATTACTCCTCTCTTGAACCACCGGAGTGTTTGTTTTGCAGGTCACTTCTTTATTCATCTTCCTTTTTCTTGTATGGTGCTGTCTGGGGATATTTTGTTTTGTTTTTATCTATTGGAGTATGCTTTTTAAGACGAGGCGTGATCTCCAACTCATAGTAGATGCCTAGGAAATAAAATCAATATATGTATGGCGTATGTGTGTGTGTGTTTACATAAACTTTCTGTTTTAAGTATATTTTTAAAGCGAAAAAGTAGCAAAGATAGTACAGAGAGTTCTCATATACCCAACAGTTTCCCTATTGTTCATGTCTTACATTGTGATGGCACATTTGCCATAATATTTCGATACTGAAATATTAGCATTATTTTAAAGATTTATTTATTTCAGAGAGAGAGAGCATGTGAGCATATTTCTGAAAAGAAGTCTACAGAGCTCTGGTGCAGTGCGTTCTCAATATATTGTATCAAGAGCATATGTTATAAACTTGCCTTTCACTGATGATGTTGATCTTGGTCATCTGGCTTAGGTACGTTGGTCAGGTTTTTCCATTGCAAAATTACTTTTTATTTTCTCTCCATACTGTATTCTTTGTAAGCAAGGCACTAGGATTACCTACATCTAAGAGGTAGAGGGTTACACTTCACTCCTTAAGAGGGTAGTGTCTGCATAAATTATTTGGTATTCTGAGTGGGAAACTTACCTATCTTCTACCATTTATTTATTCAAGCTTTTACTTCTGTCAATATAGATGCATGTCTATTTACTTATTTTATACTTTGGGTTATATAATCTAATACTATGTTACTTATTTTATTGCTCAAATTGTTTCAGCTTTAGACATTAGAAGTTCTGTTGGTTCCTACTTCTTTTTGACATACTCCTATTATTTTGTTTTCTGAGCACATCCTTAATTTCTGGCCCTCCAAAGAAGCTGTAGGCTCATCTTATATTTTCTCTGCCCCAGCTCTAGAATCAAGATCCCTGGTTCCTTTAGTAGTATAATGTATTAGCAACCAAGATCT
Organism: Mustela nigripes; assembly: GCF_022355385.1. Taxonomy (NCBI): domain Eukaryota; kingdom Metazoa; phylum Chordata; class Mammalia; order Carnivora; family Mustelidae; genus Mustela; species Mustela nigripes. Next base: position 27,368,720 of record NC_081559.1, on the reverse strand, counting down.
GGGTGTTGGGTATGCTTGTTGCTAGTAGAATGTCATTGCTTCTAGGCCCTCTTAATGGCCAGATCAAGAAAATACATATATGTATACTAACATATATGTCTATAATTATTTTCATATACCCATCAGCATCTATATTAAGCTAAGCATGAGTTCATATGGCTATCTCTGGCTAATCCAGTACCCCACGGTTCATCCCTTTCCTTACCTGTAACCTCCCACTCCCAACAGTGAGAAACATGGCTCCTCATATTTGATGTCCATTTATTTATTTGTTCAACCCTGGTACATAGGTCCAGCTGTTTCAGAACTGTTAGCTTATACCACCGTGAGAAACAGCTTTACCCACTAGAGAACAGTACAGTGCTGACGCATAGTTCTCTCAAATGTACGTCAGTGACAACAGATTTTTTCCCCTAAGAATCGTTCTGCCCAATGCTAGACATCTAGTGGTTCTTTCTCAGAAATAATTGTTTCGGTGTGAATGTACTTAAGGCCACTGTACACTTAAAAGTGGTTAAAATGGTCAATTTTATGATAGGTACCTTTTTACCACAACAAAATAATATGTTTTACCTTCCTCCAGATACTTTAATGAATTCATCTCTAAAGCAGGCCGATTATCAAAAGCCAGGTCGTTATAGTATGAAGCAATAATCTGGATTTGTAATGAGTTTCCCAAGTGATTGGCAGCCGCTTATGAATTAGTGGGCTTTTTCTTTTAAGAAAAGAAAATAAATATGCAGCTGAGGAGGTCCCGGGCCCTGAGCCCTGCCAGTAGACAATGTTATTTTCACGCATGATGAGGAGAGGTGTGGGCTTCTCCACGGGCTGGCCCGAGGACCTCAGTCAAGCCTTGCTCCTGCGCCTGCCCAGACTGCCTACAGGTCTGGCTCAGCAGCCCCCGCTTTGAGCTGCCTGGGCATCTCCCACAAAGGCTGTGCTGAGTTGCAGAAATTCAGAGCCCTGCCTCCCTGTTCTTCGGCATGATCTCAGCATGTCAGAGTTGCCACATGAAAGGAATCTGCTTGTTTCTCAGAGCAGGTTGCCAGTTGGATAACCAAGTTTTGCCTCCCAGCCCATAATAAAACCTCCATTAAAGCCCTTTATTACTTTTCCCAGTCTGTAGAGCAGGTTTGCCTGGGACCAAGGACTGCTGAAGTCGGTTCCAGTGTGGGTCCCCTGCCCCTCGCCCGCGGCTGTCTTCTCTGACACCTTGGAGGCTGGTAGCTTGGTAGTGAGCGGAGCTTTGATTCCAGAGCCTGACCTGGCCTGTGTAATTAGATGCTCTGGCTAGACCCTATCTCATGTCTGATTCACCTAGAAGAGGGTGCAGTCAGTAGGTTCTCTGAGCCAGTCTGTTCCCTTGTGCTGAGAGCTTCTGTCTTTAAGTAGAAGCATATGGAGATCCAGGGCCCTGTGTGGTGATTCTAGGTCCTCTCCAAATCACTCACCATGGCACAGTCCAGATTTGAAGGAGAAGGAAGGGGATGTCACTTGGCCTATATGGACTGATGTATTACTCTTGCTTTGTGTGTTTGAGTACAGGGTATGTAAATAAAAAACTATAATCTAGACAGCTGACACCTCCCAGACATGAGAGCATGTGAGAGAAACTAGGGACAAACTCTTGTGTTCTCACTGGTCCAAGGTCAAGAAAGCCACTGGAGGACATTTGGAAAGGAAACTGAGATCAGAAGGCAGGTTAGCCACTCACTGGCTGAAGGAGCTTGGGAAAGTCATGGATCCTCTGATTTTCTCTTTATTTGAAAAAAAAATAGAGTTAAAAAGATTTAGAAAGTTAAAGAAAAGTAAATTCAGGAAGAAAATGACTCTGAAGTTGTTTGTAAACTGTGACACAAGAGGTCAGTGTATTATAACTGGTTAAACCAGATCAGACAGTAGATAATATCACTCCACTTTTCTAATGTGCTCTGTGCTGGCCCCATCTTGTCCTGTTCTATGGAATCACTCTGGATAGTCTTCTTTATCCATTGCCTTGGCACAAAATACCCTCACTCCCTCACCCCCACCATTTTCAAGATTATTTCTTGTTCTAACGCTACACCCCAAAGTCATCTCATTTTTAATTCCACTTCATCAACTACTTCTTTGCAGAATTCATTCATATGCTACTCTGGTGGAGCTATCTTCTTACCAACTCCATCTGGAGGTTCCTTCACTGTCCACCTGCCATGTTCCTAGGTACCCCCAGAATGTGCACCCTCAGCTTTCCCCTAGAACAGTTTGCTACAGAACTGTGTCTTACCTTGACCATGATCATGGCCATTTCAGCTCTCAGTGAGTCCATCCTCTTTGAAGCACAACACTCACACCACACCATTCTTCTCAGTTGTTCACATGTCTTAGCACAGCCTCTTTGACAGAACTGTGTGGTCCTGTTGCCTGGCATGGTCAAGATCAATAGCACTTGCTCAATAAAAAATGTATCAATTAGATGGCAATGCCACGAAGATGGAACTCTGACTTCTTCTTCACCCTTTGGCACAGGTTCTTTATCCAACGCCATCTGTATTTCTCAGTTCTGATTGGTAATTTCGTATCATGTTATAGACAAAGGAAATTCTACGGAGAGGTACCCTAACTGCACCCCTTACCTCCTGTCACCCCTCAGCTCACCTCTGTCATAATTGATAGGACTTGTTTTTACTCTCTCCTTGTTCTGCTTCCTGGCTTTTCACCTGCTGTGAGTTCAAGGGCCAGGGAGCTGACTCTGTATGCAGTCCTAGTATTCAGCGTGGGAGGAAGAAGTCAGGACATAGTAGCATGAGCATCCTAGATGACTCTCAAGGGTGTCCAAGCAGAAGGACAGGGATATTGATCCATGTGTCATTCACATGAATTTTCACTACAATTCTACATAGATACAATATGTGAACTCCTAGGAATGAGTGAAAGCAGTGTTCAAAATCCTGGGAACAAAAGGGGCAGACTATAGTATAGGAAGCTTCTGAACAAAGACCAACGCTTGGTCTCTGGGAAGTGACATCTAGAACCTCCACCTACTCTACATAGGAGAGTAAGTGGGGTCTCAGAGCCAGACTGGTTATTTGCAATCCTGCCTCTACCTCTTAACAGCTATGGGATTTGGGGATATTTGCTTGACTTCTTTGCTGTCATCCCCTCAGTTTCTTCTGGTGGATAAGAGTATTTGTCTCAAGAGTTAACTAAGTTTAACTACATCAATGCACACAGTAAATCTTCAATAAGTGTTAGCTATTATTACTATGGATAAATAACTGGGGATTTTCTTATAAACCAGCCCATTCACTTAAAATTGTTTCTTTATCCCTGCTTCTGCATCATAACCCCTCAATTTTTCTCCTTCCTCCTATGATCAAATTTTGGAAGAATGTAACTCATTGCCTTCATTTCTTCATCCTCCACCTTTCTTAACTGCCCCTACCTTCAACATTTATAACTTGGCTGCCATTTTTATCATTCATGGAAGCTTTCTATTTTTAACATATTTGATAACACTGCAGTCTCAATCTCATCAGAGGACTTTGAAGCCCCCTTCTCTTTATGGAATTTAGCATCCGAAGGCCCGCCCTTTCTTCCTTCCTTCCTTCCTTTCTTTCTTTCTTTCTTTCAGATTTTATTTATTTGACACAGAGATCACAAGTAGGTAGAGAGGCAGGCAGAGAGAGGAAGGGAAGCAGGGTCCCCGCTGAGCAGAGAGCCTGATGTGGGGCTCAATCCCAGGACCCTGGGATCATGACCTGAGCTGAAGGCAGAGGCTTTAACCCACAGAGCCACCCAGGTGCCCTGGCCCTCTCTTTCTTGACGTCCTCCTCTTCCTTGTCATTCCTTGACTTCCACAACTTTTAATACCCCCATTCTCCTTTTTTGAATCTTCTTTGTCTGTTCCTCCTTTGATCACATTCCTTTACTCAGCCCTTAGCGCACCCGTGTGCTATCCCTAGCCCTCAGTACTTCTTGATCTCTTCTCTCTACATGGGCATTTCATAGCCATGGCTTGAAGTTGCCTCACTGCACAAACAGATCCATGATGCCCACCTGAACATAGCATCAACTGCGTGGTGAACAGGCAACAATTTAGCTCATGCAGGTTGTTCTGGCCACCATTCTACTTAGTGACCTGGTAATGGGAAATTGGCTTCTAGTGTTTCTCTTATAACAGACCCCAGAATGTAAGCCTGCTACTTCTCTTGGTGGCCCAATGGCCCCTCCCCCTCTGGAACAATCTCTGGTCCTACTGGACTGACAGTGCGATTGGATCTCAGTTTCAGATGTTGCATTTCCCTGAGGGACTTGCAGTGGTTATTTTGCCTCTGGTCAACATTGACCTTGAGTGTGGCCTTCAGAACCTAACTTCCATAAGGTTACACTGCAGTCATCTCCAACACAGGTTCCTAACTTTTCTCTTGCTAACCCATTTGTGTGTGACAGATTCAACTTGTCTAAAAGTAATTTTATCTCCTCTTTAGTTTCCCAGTTCCATACTTTTGTGTTCTTTACTGGCACACTCTAGAAAACCTTGAAACAACATTCAGTCTTTGCTATCATAATGCTTCTTTATTCTTATATCGGCGGTTCCTCTTCTGCACTCTGCTAACAACTTTCCAAGAAGTCTCCTCCCTCAGTTCTCCACCCTTCCATTCTCTCTCCTCATTCTGGCCAGAAAGCTCTGTGTAAAGAGCAAAACCAATCTTACCACACCCTTGCTTAAAAAAATTTCTTAACTTAGGACAATGAATACAGACTGAGGTCCCAAACCATCAACTTACTCTTAAAGCAGAAAACCTTTCCTATTGCCAAAACTTTGCCTGCTATGTTAACTCAGCTTGAAATACATTCTGCCTTCTCTGAATATCAAAATCCATTTCAGCATCAGGACCTAGTCCAGATGGTACCTCCTCTCTATAGTTTTTTTGGATCTTGTGGGTATAGATTAATGACCACCACTTGGGTTCCTATTGCATTTTGTTTGTATTTCTGTGAAGATACTTAGCACAGTTTGACTGTAAGAGTCTGCCTTTGTTTCTAGGTGGAACATGGGGCCTCATGTCTCAGGGCCTCAATGGTCTTCTAGTCCTTGTCTTCTTTTAACCTCTCAGGACCTGGCCCATGGATTGCACTTGGGGGTTTTCCATAAGTATTTGCTATGGAGGCAAATTTATTTTGGGTAGTATGAAAAGAATTTCAAGCAGCAAGTGTGGTTCCTTTGAAAAGAACTTTGAGATCCTCATTCTGTTCTAAGGCAAACCAGGTTTTGGGGAGAGGAGACTCTGGCTATTTGGTGGCAGTGTGTTCCACTCCCACTTGAGGCTCACCTTTCCCTTTGGAGTCAGTTGTCCAGGAGTAGCTGGATTTACAACCCACATCTTCTGGACCTAAGTCACTAAGGATTTGGATAAATACTATTTGAGGCCAGCACAGAAAGGGTGTGTTAGATGTCCAGTGTTGCACAGCAAACAACCAGGGAGAAAGGGACTTGCCCTACAGTTCTCTCCAGGCTTACAACAAATGTCACATGTATTCTCTCCTTTAATAGTCATTTTCTGTGTGTTGCTTGATCCCCACAGTGATTTTGGGGATATAAAGGAAAAAAGAAGAACAAAGCTTAACTTCTTAAGAAATCTGTGGACACAAACGATTATCTTCTCAGATCACTTTTGTTCAGGTTTTTATGGCTCCACTACTTCTCAGCATTTCCTTTCTGATTTTCATTTCTGGCTCTTTTTCTCTGCCCAATAAAGAACCATTGTGTTACTGGACTTACTCTTCTTGCTCCTTTATCCATTTCCATGACCTGAACATCTCTTTCCCTTCTGAGAACTTCCATATAGGTTCAAACCTTGGTTCAGACATAATTTCTTGATTCCCAGATCCACAAAATCCCTTCAGTTCTCTCCCCTATTATTTCCTGAATCTTATCTCCATTAAGATATGCTGGGCCAAAGGATCATTATTTTCCATTTTACAGAAAAAAAAAAAAATACTGAGACCTGGACTCTAAAGGTAGAATTGAAGTCTCATAATGTGACAGCCAACCTGCAGGACCAGAAGAACATGGACTCCTTCCTCTGTGTGCAGCACTGAGAGCTTATAGCCATGACAAGGGAATTTCCAGGCATGGGCCTCCACTTGGGACCCAGTAGACCACATCTTGTAGTGCTGGTCCCTCTGGTAAGATGAAAGGTTGTCCACACTTATTCCCTTCTATTTTGTCCTCACAAAAGTTGCTTTCTCCTTGACCTTCCCCTTGCCATGTGGAATCTGTTTACTCATGAGAAAGACAGCATGGATGCCACATCTTTTTTTTTTTTCTTTCTTTCTTTTTTAAGATTTTATTTATTTTTATTAGCGATAGTACATGAGCACAAGCAGGGAGATCAGCAGGCAGAAGGAGAATGAGAAGCAGGATGCTTGCTGAGCAAGGAGCCCGATGTGGGATTCCATCCCAAGACCCTGGGATCATGACCTGAGCAGAAGGCAGTCACTTAATTGACTGAGCCACCCAGACACACCCCCCCTTTTGTTGTCGTTGTTGTTGTTGCTCTCTATTATAACATTTCCCAGATGAATTTGCAGGCAGGAGGAAGTTGAAGGGTTTATACAGTTCTTCTTGTTATTGTTGTTGTTGGTGGTGGTGGTAATGGTGTGTGTGTGTGTGTGTGTGTGTGTGCATGCGTGTGCACGCGTGCGCGTGTGTGAGGCAGAGAGAGAGAGAGAGAGAGACAATGAAAAGGTTGCTTACCATTGTTACCTGGACCTTGATCACTCTTAGATTTTGCTAGATTCGTAAATCAGGGGGTAGTTTCAGCTTCTACCCATCTCAGGTTTCCATCTCAGGTTTTCATCTCATCAAAAGCCAACTTGATCCCTTGTTTCATCTTGCATTCACTCCCTCTCCTGCTGGGAGGTGGTCTGGGGAGGGGGCGGGCATTGATCTTTCGGTTATGTTCCCTGAGGGGCAATCATTTTATTTTCCCCTTGTTCCCAGTTCCTACTGGGTCAGGTTTGAGAGCCAGACCCTAATGGGGGGCTCTCTGTCTTTTTCATGCCTCTTCGTCATTGCTCAGAGCCCTCAGGGAGCATGGACCCTTGTCCCAGCACTGCCTCAGCTTTCTGGAATGCTTTTCATCCTCAGCCTGGGTGAACCAAAAGCATCTTCTGTTTGAAACTAGTTGAACATCCCACTTGTTTCCTTTGGCTTCCTCCCCGCCCCCAGGGCCTGAGAACGGCTGTTAATACTGTGCTGTATTAGTCCTGACTGTTCATGGGTGGAGGACTTGGAAGTTGACAGAAGATGGAGGTGATAGGTACATAGCTCTACCCAGTTTCCTCAGTTTACAAGCTGATTAAGAATCCTGCTTAGGGCTACATGTGCTGTTAATTGGCAGAACTAGAACTTAGACATTCTGACCCTGGCGTGGAGCTTTTTAACTCAGGGATGTAACAAGATAAGGAAGAAATGATAGGAAGTTAAGTATAAGAGAACCATACATGGGATGGAGCTTTTGGCACCTGAGTCCTTTCACAGAAAATTGAAACCAGTGGTTCCTGTTTCATCAAGATCTCTCATAGATTTTCTAGTAAACTGTGTGATCATTACTTACATATGGGAGCTTCTCGAAGGAAGAAGGACTGGGAGGAAAGGCTCTTCGCTTGGGTTCAAGTTACTTATCCCAGGTCACTGCCTCTGTGGGTCAGACAGCATTACCTACCTAAGCTTCTGGAGAGGGAAGATAAGCAGAAGTTACAGCCTCCACCCTGTGAGAAGGTTGACATCATAGAAATGAAACTGGCTGAAGTGTTTGAACTAGACTTTTGCACCAGTGGAAGAACCAGCTGGCACTAAAATGTAACCCCAAGAGGGTGAGGTAGTCTTTAGAGAAGAAGCTTCCCTTGAAAATAATCTATGTGTCCTGATGCTACTCAGCACTGATGCTGACAACCGCCATTGGGGACCCACTTCACTGTCTCATGATGTGCTTGCTCATCAGGAATACAATGTTTGGGGGAAATTAAGACCTAGAAGAGAAAGAATGGGTGCCTGGAGAGTGGAAGGCTAAACCCAAAGTAAAAGAAAATAAACTTGGGGAAGAGGAGGTATCAGAAACAACCAGGGCCAGTGCAATGGATGTGAATTGCTTTGTCACACTCAAGGTGTGGACTGGTATCTCAGACTGTTTGGGCTGCTATAACTAAATACCACATGCTGGGTAGTTTATCAGCCACACAAACTCATTTCTCACAGTTTTGGAAGCTAGAAGTCCAAGATCAGGGTGGTTGAGTGAAGGCACTTTTCCAAATCACAGACTTGTTATTTACTTTCACAGGGTGGAAAGGGTAAAGGATCTCTCTGGCATCTTCTGCAAGAGGCTAATCTTATTCACAAGGGCTCCACCCTCATCACTCTGATCACCTCCCAAAGGCCCTACTACCATCACCGTAAGTATTAGGTTTCCAGCATAAGAGTTTTGGGGGACCCCAACATTCACACCATGGTAAGTGGGAATGTCCTTTATTCTTGTAATAAAATTCTTGTATTTGCAACAAAATCTGTGTCTTAGTCCTAGCTCGCAGGGTGGTTAAAAAGTTCATTATTGTGTCCTCTATTCCTTACCCTTTTTGGTTGTATTCTTTGGTTAGCAGTCTTTCAGAAGACACCCACTGGACAGACCTGCATGACCAATTTAAGTTCAACTTCCCAGGGACCAGATGTGGCCAGAGGGCCTAGTTCCAGCTCCCAGAGTTTCAATATCCAATACTTCATCACTGAACAACCATGTGAGAGCCCTATCAGAGGTTCACTTGGGATGTAGCCTTTGGGTAAGGGCACAGGGTTGTGCCCTCCTAGAACTTGTCATTCCCTAGCCTCTCCGATATGAAAAATACGATTGCAATCCTCTCTGAAACTGAGCCTCTGTCTTCCCCTGGATAGTGGCCTTCATCTCCTTCTCCTCTTGGACAAACTGTCTGGAAATGTCTCTGTTGACCATAACACTGACTAACCTAACTGAGTTCTTGAGCCATTCAAGATCCTAAAAACATTGGCACAGAGGAATTTTTTTTTTTTTCCAAAAAATTTGAAGTGTGAACCATAATGTACGTCATCCTCTGTGGTCACTGAGCTCCAGATGCGGGTTGCAAAGTTTTGTGTTCCTCAAATGAACCTCATTATTTTTGTTGATTGGCTTGATACTAAATAAGTATTAAAAATCTGAATTTACCTTAGAATTGGTCTTCTGTTTTAAATTCATAGAATTTTATTAGGATAAATCCCAAACATTATTTGGGAGCCGCTGGAAAAGGTTCATCTCCAGCGGCTCTCCAGACATCTCCAAGCTCAGGGGCTAAGGATTCTAAGCAGCTGTGCATATGCTGACTCACAAACAACTGAAAGACCCCCATCCCTTCTCAGCACTGACCTGTCTTCCCTCAGCCTCCTCACATCACAGCGAGGCAGAAAGAAAGGGATAACAAAGCCAGCAGTGGGTTGTTCCTCTCTCAGGAATTCAGGGTCAGTGAGATAATGTCTGTGGAAAAGCCTCTGCAGGGAAATATGCTCTGCAAATACAGGGGCACTCTTGTTATTTCTGGGCCTCCCGAAGCAGCCCAGGTAACTTGGCTCTTTCATCTTAATGGCCAGTTGATGCTGTGTCTCACTCCTTTCTCCCAGAGTTAAGGTTTTTCTTTAAAGAAATAATTAGCAGGTACTTTTAAACCTTTCCAGTGACTCATTCTTCTTTGAAATACTAACCTGAGGTTGTCTCCTTCAGAGAATAAAATAATGATGACAGCAATTTATTTCATAGCTAGACCCAGGCCAATTAGCACATGCCCTATGTTCAGAACTTTAAAAAAAAAAAAAAATTCCCTAATCTCTTTCAGCCCCAGTGTGTCCTGAAAGTCCATTACCAGGGTTTGTCCTTAAAAGGAAAGAGGTCGGTGAGGGATCAGAAGTGGAGACCCCATAGGCATCAGCTTGGCGAGGGGGGCGGGATTTACTGGACTTTGAACTCCTGCCCATCTAGCAGAGGAGAGGAAGCTTTCATAGGCCTCGAGAGTCAAGTCTCCATCGAAAAAGAGGACCCGAGAGGTTTCTTTATTATGGAGTTTCAAAGCATTCCATTTGTTTTTATAATGTCTCAAGGATGATTAGGAAGAGTACGTGACTGACCAAGACTCTCTGTCCTTTTATACTTGTGTGATATAAAACATTATTGACTTTCCTTTTAAGAGTCTATTCTCCCCATATCCTACTTCTACCAATTTTCACTCTTGCTGCAGCCCCTGTGAGATTAGTAAGGCGAGGATATCGCCCAAGATGGGAAGAGCTGAGGAAGACACCTCGGAGATGAACTGTGTGGAAATCTCTCATTGTCCAGACAGGATGCTAGAAGTCAAGAGGATGGTAGAGCCCCTTTAGAAGGCCATCACATGGATTTTGATGCAACTGAGATTAAACCCAAAGTCTCCTGACTTCTTTCCCTTTTTTTACTTCATAGCTTCAGATATTAAACTTGCATTGTGTTTATAGGAACATGCACCAGATTGGGGTGTTAGAAAGCCTAAAATCTTGGCAAAGGCCTTCCATGTCAGGTTAAGTTACATTCTACTGTACTTTGGGTCTCCAATTCCCATTTCAGTTTTCCGTAGGAATGAAGGGCAGCAATCATCAGCTTTTTAGCCAGCTAACAACAGAACAGCTCACTCTTGGAGGCAGGTTTATTATCACTGTGGTTCATGTCTCCAAGTTTCTTCTTCCTCTTCACTGGGGGTGTAGGGTGGTTGTGGTATGGACTCAGGAGTCTGAGGAAAGCTGAATCTTAAGCTTTTGGCAGAATGTTCCCATGTCCAAAGGGAGATTCTGAACTGTTTGGGGAGTGGGGGATTAGACCAACTTGTACAGTTATTCCTCCAAGAGAAATGGGTGCTAATAAAATGGGCGTGGAGTTCCATGGCGTGAGGTTTGTAACCAAAGGTAACCTAACCTCATGCTACCTGAATAATTATCTAGCAGTTTTATCTATCTGGGTTCTGGCCTGTGATGTACTAAGCTTGAACAAGGTGCTTTAATTTGCTCATCTATAAGTAAGCCTCTCTTTTCTCGAATATTGAATGGGAATAAAGATAATACCTACCTCCTGGGTTGTTAAGATGAATCAAGAAATATTGCCTGTATAGCATGTTGCACAAAGTAAATAATCCATGACACTAATTTTTATTGCTGTAATTTCTTGGCATTTTTGTTGACTTGTTTTTTATTTTATTTTTTGTTATTTTTAAATTTTTTATTCATATGTTCACTTAGCTAACATACAGTACATCATTAGTTTTTGATGTAGTGTTCAACGATTCATTAGTTGCATGTAACTGTTGACTTCTTAATTCTTTTTAGTGGGCTAGATGGTGTGTGAACTAGGGGTAGAATGTGGGGATTTTGATTCTGTGCTCTGTGCCTTTCTTTGTGATGTCTGTTAACCAGCCTTCTAGGACTTTCCCTGGGCCATTCATCTATGCTCTCTTGTGTGAAACACTGCCAGATTTATCTTCTCTCAGCTAGACAAGGACACCAGGCCAATTTCTCTGTTTTCATGGCCAAGCCAGAAGAAATCCAACTGGAGGGGGACAGCTCACCACCTTCCATGCTTGTAAATGAGAGGAGCTCTCTTCCCTCACCCGGGCTAAGTTAATCGGAGGCTATAAAAAGATCCCTGTCCACTTCAAAGGACTATTTTATCAGCTCATCCATACAGATCCTGTTCAACTCTTCTCATTTTCAAAGGCAGAACTAAATCCCTTGGCTGAACCTTCAGATAGGCTTTTACCTTCCTTAAAATATCTTTAACTTCAATTAAACTGATTCCTCCTGGCTCCTTTTAGCAAAGAGTTGTGTTCACAAAGAGTTCCCTAACATTCCCTCCTCCTCCGCACACCCACCCCAGACCCAGTCCCCAGGATGTCATTCTGATCTGTAGGCGATTTTAAACAGTTGAGTCCTGTGGCTCAACCAGGCCCTGATGCCACTAGACCTGTTTCATCCCCTCTTGTTTGAGAACATAACCTGCTCTACACCACTTTTGTGACTTTGAGAGAGGGGCCACCAATGAAGTGCTGACTTGGAAATTCACAGCTTGGGTTTGTAGACCTCCTTCTGACCCAGACTCCTCATGTCAGTTTGGTCAGGCCTGGGCTTCATGTCCCTCCATGTAACATGAGGAGAGCAAATGTAACCATTCACAATGACAGATCATTTTGCTGTCATTGCCAGTGTCTTAGTCCATCTCCCTAACAGACAGTGTTCCTTGTGGGCAGCAAAATTTTTCCCACCTCTGCAATCAAATTTCTTGGAAGACATTTGTTGAATAAAGGCACCTGAGCTCTCTTCTAGTACACTTTTCCATCATAACCATTTCTTTTTTTTTTTTTTTTTAAGAATTTATTTATTTATTTGACAGAGAGAGATCACAAGCAGGCAGAGAGAGAGGAGGAAGCAGGCTACCCGCTGAGCAGAGAGCCCAATGTGGGGCTGCTCAATCCCAGGATCCCGAGATCATGACCTGAGCTGAAGGCAGTGGCTTAACCCACTGAGCCACCCAGGTGCCCCACCATCAAAACCATTTCTACCTGTTGGTGCCAGCTATGGCATCTATGCTTCCTTAGTTTCTTGTAGCTTCACAATCTCCCAAACCCTTAGCTGCCTTCCTCTGCCACAATAGCGGGTTCCAGGTAGAGGAGACTGAAGGCCAAATTCCTTGGTTCTTCCCACCTCTTTAAGTGTGGGTGCAGTGCCACACTTCCGGTTGAAGGATCTGGCTTCCCCAGTGGCTTTTAAAAGTGTCCAGGTGATATGACATAGAACAGGAGAAAGAAATCCCAGTGGGTAAAATTTGACCAATGGGAGAGAGAAAAACAGAGGGTGTCTACAGATAAATCCCTGCTTTTTTCTTCTTTCCAAGACTTATTATTATTTCTTTTCTGTACAACATATGCAGAAATGTCCAGTGTGATCAAATGACACTTTGGACTTCTCTGGAGCAGGTAAAGCTGTGGCTATGTTGATAATTTCTATGGTCTAAATGTATCTCTCTCAAATTCATATGTTGAAATTCTAACCCCAAGGATGATGGTATTAAGAAGTTGAGCCTTTGGGAGTTAGGCCTTGGGAGTTGGCCCTTAACTCATAAGAATAGGGCCTCAATTAATGGGATTACTGCCTTATAAAGAGACTCCAGAGAGATACCTAGTCCCTTCTAAAATGTGAGAACACAATAAGAAGGCACCAACAATGAACCAGGAAGAGGCTCTTCTTTAGAAGGTGACCATGTAAACACCTTGATCTTGGACTTCCAGTTTCTAGACATATGAGAAATAAATTTCTGTTGTTTAAAAACTACCTGGCCTCTGGTGTTTTGTTACAGCAGTCAAAATCATCTAAGACAATAATACATCAACTTTGCTTCTCATTCTTCCTTGTCTTGTGCTCTTTTCCCTCACTTTTGATGCCTTGGGACTGTATCTCCCAATGTAAGTTTCTACTCAGATCTTGTTTACTGGGGGAACCCACCTTAAGATGCCATCTGTCTAAATTAACCTACTTGAATCCTCTTTATCCCTAGACGTTCATGGAAAGTCAGACCTAGAATAATGATGCTACCCACAGACCTATAAAAGATGATGCTACCCAGAAAAGATGATGCTACCCACATCTATCATTTTAATAGATAATACAGTGAAGTCTAGAGAAAGAAAGTGACTTGCTGAAATTAAGAATTGAACTAGTACTAGAACCCAGTGTCTCTAATTCCTACTCCAAGATCTAGGAATAGGAACATGGAAAGGGAGGAACAAGTATTTACTTCTCTTGCAGTTGGTGGTTCCATAAATGAGAGCTCCTCACAGTAGTGGCAGCATCACAGTGGGACTTCTCATTTCTAGTTGATCCCTGTACTGAACAATACATCAATAATGTGGGACAGTGCAAGCAAGACAGGACAAAAGACATTTTGTACAGAGAAGAGCCATTCGCTTTTGGTCAGGAAAAACAGAGACACCACCTTTGATGGGACTGAGAATCTAGGTATCTGCTACACACAGGGACTTTGGGAGTAATGCAGAATGAAATGGTATCTCCACTTTCTCATTTGGGCTTAACTGTTATTCTGGCTAAAAGCAAGGGTCTGGACAAGACCTTTTGAAGAGTCCTAGGGCTAACAAGTGAGTCTTTGTGCATAGCACCATCTGAGCTCCTTCTTCTTTTTCCCAGGGATGAGACTAACAATTGTGAGTATGAGAGCTTATCCACATGACTGTTGTCTGTTTCTAGGATAAGAGAAGCAAAGAGAACAAGGAGCTCATAGAAACACAGAATGGAAGGGTGCTTGGGATTCACATAGTTAACAATTTTCCTTTACGCAGATGAAGAAACCAAAGACCCAAAGGTCATATGACCTGACCAGGGTCAAGCAGCTGATTGGGGCAGATCTGGATTTTAAATAGCTTAATTTTCTAATTGAGAGAGGTACTTTAGAAAAGAAACTGAAGTTTTCCAGAAGACTGGAAGACTGGATAGGGCAAGAATCATAAAGAGGACTCTCTTTTCTCTTTCTTTCTCAATCCAAGTGCTAAAATGAAATGCATCCTCATGCTAAATTTTAGAATGTTTTGTGGTCTCAAATTTCCATGTCTGTTCTTCCTTCTCCTGTTCCCCCCACCACGGCCCTCCCCCCGGCCCCGCCGAGCTGTGTGGGAAAAGAGAATAATCTGAGAGAGAAGCACTAAGGTGTAATCTTGATGTAGACGGTGGATCTGAGTCAACAGACAAGGTCCATCTTACTAACTTGGGAGCTTGAAAGAATCATACAACTCTTCTGAGTTTGTACTTTCTTATCTCTAAAGTGGGGACAAACACAACTGATTCATAGGAAGGTGGAAAGGAAGAGGCAAGACAATACATGTCTGAAAGTATCCGGAGTGTCCTAGAAGGAACAAATGAAGAAGTACACTCAAATTAGGGTAATTCAGGGAGAGTTCCCTTTGTAAAGAAAGGACTCTACAAAAGTGTGGGCAGAGTTGAGAAATCACGCAGGTGGAGTTATCCCAGCATTAGAACCATGGAATGGTGGAGTGAGGGATGCCTGCTAGAGCACCAAGGTAAAAAGGTGAGGGGAGGGAGTAGTTGCCAGAACCTGGAAGGAGAGAATCAATGGTCCATGAGAGGGTCTTGGATAGGAGTCACTAACCTTCAGTTGGAGGAGGTGTCCAATCCAATGTGACCTTGCAGAGATGGAGCCAGGGCAACAAGCGCACTGACCACCCTCTCTTCCCTCCCTCTGATCTTCAGCCAGGGCTCTATTGGCTGAACCCAAATGGGAGTCAGAGGGCATGGGAGCCGACTGATGTAATTCATACAGGTCAGCCTCCCAGAGCAAAGAGCAAGATGTAGAAAAGCAGAAAGTGGATCCAGAAGAGCAAATGGGACATGCTTGTTAAACTATGAAATATTTAAAAAAGGATAGTGGATTCTGTGTTGTGCCATCCAGAACTATCACAAATGAAGCTTGTATTCCCCTAGATGCTGCCAGTGTTCCTGGCTGATTGCTTGCAGCTGAGTTCTTTCCCAAGACTTGTCCTTGCATTATGGGCCCTTTCCCCCAATGTCATACCTCTTTCCCAAGGACAGCTCCCATCCCTGATTGGTCTACACAGTGTATACGAAGGTCCAGCCAATTTGCCCAAATTCTAGACAGTTCAGAATGACCATCTTAACTGCCAAGACCCCTACAGGATGGGCTGAGAATTTGCTCCAATTGCATTGTGGTTCTTTTGCCCCATACTGTTCCCTTCCCTCCCCTGTAGTTGTTGATCTTGGCCATGTATCCCTGAATAGGGATATTTAGCTCTGAGTCTGCTTGTTGGGGAACCTCACTTGTGACACATGGGAATGTATCATTATTATTGACATATAGATTTTTGAATAAATGTTGTAAGCCAAGTGTTGCTATTCAGCTATAGTTATGCAGGTTTTACAAGATTGTATGGGAGCCTCCAGCCAACTAAGTCAAATGAGAGATGACATCCCTTCTGTGCAACACTCCCTAAGCTTTTTGCTCTGGCATAGGCTTGTCTTTTTCTAATTTACACAGTTTCTGTATGGGCTTTTGCAGCCTTGGCTTTAGGCACTTTATTTTCAATGACGTGTCCCTAAGGATGAGAGAGAAAGGAAGAACATAATGTCTGGGATGAAGTTGCAACATCCTCTAGAAAATTAAGAACAGGTTGTCTGTTCTTATAGACTCTGAGAAGATGGCATCAAGGGTGAGACAAGCTTCCTCAGCTGGCCCTCAGGAATTTAGTCTGTGTTTCCTGTTGCATCCCAGCTGGTCTCATTCACCAGAATATGGCCAGTTAGAAGTGACTTAGAGAAGGAGTGGGATTTGCATCAAATTCTAAATGGAATTCTCTTGCATAAGAAATTTCTTTCTTTTTTTTTTTTTTCTGAACTTGAAAAGCCAATTCTGCCTTACTATGGTCACTGGAGAGGATCACTAAGAATGCTTTTAATTCAGCTTCGACCCTCTCACTTTATAAGAAAATGAACTTGGAGAGGGGAAATGACATTCTGCAGGCCCTGTAGCTCTTTAGTTGCAGACTATTGGTCCAGTATTTTGACTTCATCATGCATCAGTGCCACTGAAGCACTAACATTTTATCCTGAGGGTGAAGAAATGTTGAGGAAAGGGAGTTAGGGAGGGGCAATGGTGGTTTGCAGCAGTCCCAGCACAACCTCCTCTTGACAATCCTGGGAGAACACTGGCAGTGGGTGTGCTTCCTTCTCTCTTTGGCTCCAAGTAAACTTTTGAACTCCCAGGGCAGGATCCACAGAGGCCACAGGGAGCAGACAGAACCATCCCTTTGATGTAGCTCCAGAGAGAGGCCACTCTCCTTGACCAGGGGTTTTTACTTGATGTAGACATTTCCCGTCTTTTCTTTGCTTGAAAACATCCCTGCAGGAGATAAAGTATTATACATTTATAGCTTTGGCTTGCCAAGAACAGCCCCTTAGCTCATTTCATAAATCCCACCAAATCTCCCTCCAGTAGCAAGTTATGGTCAGCCTTACCAAGCTTGGGGCAGAGAAAGAGTCACTGATGGGCCAGCTCAAGGCCAATTAGCAAGGCCACTCTGTGCCTGGGAGTGTGAGTCTCCTTGTCCTTTCTGTCCTCTGAACTTGAGTCACAACATTCCCACAAGCAGTCAACAATTACCTCCAGAGGTAATTTATATTCATCCATTCTCTCTTTCTCTTTTCCCCACCCCACCCACCATTCCACCCTGCTTTGTCATTCTAAGTTTACACTAAATGCAAGGTCTTTCTAGTCACTTGTTCAGAAGTCTCAGGCCAGGCTCATGCCTCCTTAGTCAAATCACAGTACTTAACATTTACGTAGGAAAGCACATCTTCTTAGCCAGCCACAAGACTTGGGTAGATACTTCCTTTGAGCTAGCTGGGTGTCGCTATCTGCCTGGTAGAGAGATGGGAGTTCTAGGGCCCATAGACTCTAGCAGGTGGGAATTCTAGGGCCCATAGACTCTAGCAGACTCTTCCCACCCATAGCAGGTGGGAAGACAGGGAGGCAGCTCTGTCTTCTCTTTTTACTCTCTCTTCTGCCAGCCTTGGGCATCCGTACAAGTTGTCTTGGGTATTATCCAGTTGCAAGTTGGACTAATACGATTGATTTGTCGGATTCCAAAATATTTTCCTTTTTGCATGATCTTCTTAGCCTCTGTTTTCCAGGTGTTCTTCTTTGTGCTGAGTGTCAAACATGGTTCTCTTGTTACTCTATTTATTCTGAAGTTTCACCTTCTTCCCTATGCTCTTCTGCATCTTTCTCTTCCCTTCCAATTTCCCAGCTTATAAGACAATAGATATAGCCAATGTCATTAGCAGAGTAACTTTAAAGGTCAATCCAGGCACTTTTATATCATGGGAGAAGAGTCAAAGACCTGGAAGGGTGAAGTATCTTGCCTACTGTCATCTGGATAGTGGAGGCCAAAGCTACAAACAAATCCCACCATGCCTTACTCCTTAACCAATGTTTTTTCTGTGATTGCACACTGTTTTTCCTTTTCTTTTGCTTCCAGGAATTCATCCTTAATGATTGATTTTTGACCCTTTTTAGTTTCTACCTGTATTCCAATTTTTGTGGACCCTGGAGTGGGAGGTAATGGGAGAAGGACTCAAGTTGGAAGGCTTTGCTTTGATCACTAGGTGGTTGGGTTTGGAGCTTAGTTCCAAAGCCAAGTTATATTTTTGATATAAGACCATGAGTATTGGTCCCAGGCTGCTTATAGGTTCCTGGGAGGGTGAACGGTAAGGCAATTACCTTCTCACTCTGATGCTTGAATGGAAAAAAGTGCTGAGACATATTCTTTAGATAAAGGAGAAAAAGACATTTTGTTCCTTTCTGAACCACCCAAGGACCACAGTTGTAACCCTTTCTCTTGGAAAGAGAAATCAGATATTTCCAAGTAATCAGAGGACACATGATTCATTTTCTCTCTGGGAATGACACATGTTTTGTCCCTTGCCCTTTCTTCTCAAGAAAAAACATTTCAGCATGACCTGTACTGCTTCTAGGGAAGCCAAAGATGACAGAGCTTAGAGACAGAGACAAAGACAGAAATACTTTATTTCCCGAGCATACAGGAGACCAGCTGAGTGTTGCAGAAGGTTCACTTTTAGTGGTAGGGCAGGGAAAAGTTTCTAGACAGGTAAGAAGGTTCTAATAAAATAAGAACCAAACCCCTCTGAGGGAAAGGCTGGTAGGGAGATTTTCCATGTCTTTGTCATGTCTTGCTTTGGGTCTAACATCCTGCAGACCATTTTACTCCAGATGCTGAATGTCACATTCCCCGGGGTTAAAGGTCCCAAAGAGCCCTTTGGAGATCAGTATCTCCCAGGAATGTGGCAAGCTTTTGAGGGTCCTGCATTTTAGGGCAACCCTAGGCAGTGGTAAAGTTCCCTGAAAGGTAAGGTCATCTATCAGTGTGTGGGCACGGAACCCAGTCAGTCTGGAAGTCTGCACGAGATAATAGAGGGAATACTGCTTTTGAGCCATACTGACCTGGGTTAGAATTTCAGATTTCTTTTTCAAGTCACTTGCTATCTTTGTGGGCTTGGGTGAGCTTCTATAAAACTCAGTTTCCTCATCTGTAACACAAGGCTAATAATTCTAACTTACGGGGTTAGGGAGAGGAAAAAGTGTGTTTGTAAGTACCTGGAGTTGTGTTTGGCCCCCAACAGGTGAAGAGTCAATTTTAATTTTGTTGTCCCCAATGCCACTTCAGCTCTTCTACCTAAAACATCTCTAAAAACAACCTGAGTTACCGGGGATCCAACAATCTTGAACTCTCTAGTAACTTTGTTTTCTGCCTTTGAAGAGTCATAAGTAAAAAGAAAGCAAAACCAGATCACAGCCTTTAAGGACCTCACAGGGTCATAAGCATTTGGGTTAGGGCCTGAGATGCCCAGATTCTGTCCTGGTTTTTTCTTCTTCCCCGTGCAACCCTAGGCAAGCCTCTTTTGATGTGCGGGAATGGATCAGTTTTTTCTTCCCCAACTCTGGGATTCTATCACTCTAATTTCCAGATAGTAAGTGACTTGGATTTCTTCTGCCAGCTACTTAATCAGCAAAGAAAGATTTGTTGAGGTTTAATTTACTACACCAAATGAAATTAGAAGGTGGAATCAGTCAAAGGGGTGCATGCACCCCAATTTTATAGCAGCAATGTCCATAACAGTCAAAATGTGAAAGGTGCCCAAGATGTGGATGGAGTTAGAGTGTATTACGTTAAGCAAAATAAGTCAGATAGAGAAAGAAAATGATCATATCATTTCACTCACATGTGGAATTTAAGAAACAAAACAGATCAACATAGGGGAAGGGAAGGAATGAATACAGAGAGGGAGACAAATCATAAGAGACGGTGAACTCTAGGAAGCAAACAGGGCTGCTGGAGGGGAGGAGCGTTGGGGGATGGGGTAACTGGGTGATGGGCATTAAGGAGGGTACATGATGTAATGAGCACTGAGTGTTATATGCAACTGATGAATCACTAAATTCTACCCTGAAACTAATAATACACTACATGTTAACTAATTTGAATTTAAATAAAGAAAAAAAAAAAACTCTGGTATGCAATTACAAAAACATAAAGGTGAAATCAGACATTTTAGACAAGATTTTAAAGTAGTTAATCTTAAGTAAGCATCCTAGAAGACCCTGAAAAATGTTTATTATTATCAATTGCTTGAAGGTGGAATTTTCTGGGTGGCTAGGCTACTTTCTGTTGAACTGATATAATCCCTATGTTATAGGGAGTTTGCAATCTACAAAGATGGTAAAATACAAATCCTTCCATGGCTTTCCATTTTCCCCAAATCTTTCGCACAGCCTACAAGACCTTCATTATGAGGCCTCTGTCTACCTCTCTCTTTCTCTGCTCCAGCTCCTCTGGCTTCCTCATAAATTCCTGTGCCTCTCTCTCCTCTCCCACAACCTGGAATGCTCTCCTCTGATTCCCCCAGATAACTCTTATTCACTTTTGAGATCTCAGCTTTGATGTCCCTTTCTCCAGAAAGTTTCCCCATCCTTCAGACTCCTCAGGTTCCTCTGAATTGGTTCTGATGCCACCTTTAACTTTCATTCTTGCCACAATTATGATTAGATCACCTACTGTATACTGTTATTTAATGTCTGTTTCCCCTTCTTGAAATTCACCTCCATGAGGGTAATGCTTGTCTTCATCATCCTGGTAACCTCGGTATGCAACACGCTGCTTTGCCATTGTAGAAACTTAATGGATATTTATTGTATGAATGAATGAATATGTAAGGTTAAGTTTCACTGCAAGAGCTGAGTTCTCACACTGGATAACAGTGTCGGGCACCAGGCAATGCCTGATACATTGACTGTTGCAAATAGTTGGATAGATGTAGACTGCTCTGGGTTCAGGGATGTGGAGGTCACCGTAAATTGTGCAGGCTTCCTGGGTACAGATCCTAAAAGAGTGTGGGTCCCTTCATTCCTCTCACATTCCAGTTCATCAGGATTTAAATCGACAGACAACTCTGCCCAGATTCTTAGGATGTTTCCATGGGCCAGAATACCAACATGAGTAAGCAATGCCACCATTGTGCTAAGTTTATCCAACAGTAGATGCTGCAGGGTATTGGCTGGAATTTGTTGGTCTGTTATCATTGCAAGGTCTGAGCCCATGTTCCAGCAGCTGTTTCCGGTATATTCTTAGAGTCACACTTCTGGGATGGTGTTAATCCTCCTACCAACTTACAATAGACATCTATCAGCTGGTGTGCCATCTTAGCAGCATCATCTTTCTGGAATAACCCACAACACCCAGGGGAGCATATCCTTCAGTATTTTCCATCTTTCTATAGATATCTCACATTAAGGCAGGCACCAGGTGGAGCCCTGAGCATTCCTGTGTACTGGGGCCAGAAAAGGGACTAACAGGGGTTAGGGACATATAAATGGAATAGCAGATATGTCCAGTGTCTGCATAAAGGACAATCTAAAATAGGAAGCAGAGCATCTGAGAATTCTTTGTCATGGTTATGTGCTCAAAGTGTAACAGAGTGCTAAGTATTTCACCTGGAACTCTGTATAATACATCTTTTCATAGTTAACTACTCTTTTTTTTTCTTAGCTCTGTGAAAGTTGGCATGGTAATTATTCTGTATATATTTTTCTCTCTTAAATTGAGATATAATTGACATTCAACAAATTACATGTGTTTAAAGTTATAAGTTGGTAAGTTTTGACAAACATATACACCCATGAAACCATCACCACAATCAAGATTATCAACATTTCCTTTACCGTCAAAAGTTTCTGCTGGTGCCTTTGTACATTTACCTCATCCTTAGGAAGCCACTGAGCTACTTCCGTTACTATAGATAAAATTACACTTTCTAGAATGCTGTATAAATGGAAATTTAGAGTATGTTCTCTTTGTTGTTTGTCTTCTTTTACTCAGGCTTTCTTTTTTTAGTTCATTCATGATAATGTGGATATCAATAGCCTACCTTTAGGTTTTTGTTGTTGTTGTCATTTTTTTTTTTAAATTTTGTTTTTTATAGCTGAGCAGAGTAGATATAATATGATTTGTTTATCTATTCATCTTTTCATGGATGTTTGAGTTGTTAGAGTTTTTGCTTATTATAATAAAGCTAATATGAACACTTATATACAAATCTTTATATAGATATATGCTTTAATTTATCTTTGGTAAATAACTAAGAGTGGAGTTAGAGTGACTGAATCATATGTTTAATTTCTTAAACTGCCAAATTGATTACCACAGTGATTGCACTATTTTATATTTCCACTAGCAGTGTATGAGATTTCAGTTGCTCTATATCCTTGTCAACACTTGATAGGATCAGTCTTGAATTTTAGCCATTCTAATGGGAGCATAACAGTATGTTATTGTGGTTTTAATTGGCATTAAGTTAGTTAGCATTTTAATTTGCATAAAGACTAATGATTAACTTGGCATCTTTTCTTGCACCTATTTTCCATTTGTATATCTTTTTTGGTGAAATGTCTTCCAATCTTTTGTCCATTTACAATATTTATTTTTATTAATGAATTTGAGAGTCCCCTATTGAGTCTGGATACAATTTCAGCTTACCTCAAGGTAAGTGATTTGAAAATATTTGCTTCCAGTCTATCACTTGTCTTTGTATTCCCTTAATTGTGTCTTTCAAAGTATACAGTTTTTAAATTTTGATGAAGTCTAATTTATCACATTTTTTTAATGGGTCACACTTTTGGTGTTGTATTTAAATATTTATCACAATTTTTTTCTTTGTATTTTCTTGTAAAAGTTTTATCATTCTACACGTAAATTAAGGTCAATGATACATTTTAAGTTAATTTTTTTGTGTATGGCATACAGTATGAATCAAAGTTGATTTTTTTTTTTACATATGGGTATCCAACTGTTTTAACATCATTTATTGAAAAGATTATATTTTCTCTACCAGACTGATATTGTACCTTGTCAGAAATCAGTTCACATACATATGGGTCTATTTGTGAACTTCTCTTCTGTTTTATTGATCCATGAGTCTATCTTTATGCTAAAATGATACTGGATGGATTACTTTAGCTTTATAGTAAGTCTTGAAGTCAGGTAGTTTTGGACCTCTAATTCTGTTTTCTTTTTCTTTTTTACAGTTCCATATTAATTTCAAGATAAACTTGCCATTATAATAATAATAAATTTTTAAAAAAAATAAACTTGCTGAGTTCTACAGAATAGTCTGCTGGGATTTTGATTTGAAACACATTGAATCTATAGGCAAATTTGGGAAAGAATTGATATTTTGATAATACTGAGTCTTCTGAACCATGAACAAGGTATATAGCGCCACTTATTTTTCTTGAATTTCTCTCAGCAATGTTTTTTTGTATAGGCTTTGCATGTATTTTCTCAGATCTGTGCCTTAGCATTTGATGTTCAAAAAACATAGCAGCAATGGCCACGGTCACCAAACTGTGGAAAGAACCAAGATGCCCTTCAATGGATGAATGGATAAGGAAGATGTGGTCCATATACACTAGGGAGTATTACGCCTCCATCAGAAAGGATGAATACCCAACTTTTGTAGCAACATGGACGGGACTGGAAGAGATATGCTGAGTGAAATAAGTCAAGCAGAGAGAGTCAATTATCATATGGTTTCACTTATTTGTGGAGCATAACAAATAGCATGGAGGACATGGGGAGTTAGAGAGGAGAAGGGAGTTGGGGGAAATTGGAAGGGGAGGTGAACCATGAGAGACTATGGACTCTGA
>NC_081559.1:27197795-27344741 GCF_022355385.1 Mustela nigripes | reverse complement strand
CATTGCTGAGTGAAATAAGTCAAGCAGAGAGAGTCAATTATCATATGGTTTCACTTATTTGTGGAGCATAACAAATAGCATGGAGGACATGGGGAGTTAGAGAGGAGAAGGGAGTTGGGGGAAATTGGAAGGGGAGGTGAACCATGAGAGACTATGGACTCTGAAAAACAACTGAGGGTTTTGAAGGGTCAGGGGGTGGGAGGTTGGGGTACCAGGAGGTGGGTATTATAGAGGGCACATATTGCATGGAGCACTAGGTGTGGTGCAAAAATAATGAATACTGTCATGCTGAAAATAAATAAAAAATAAATTAAAAAAAGAATGAATTTTCATTGTTTTTTCCAAAGAAAAAATAAAATCAGACAGAGAAGAAATAACAGAGAGGGTGATTTAACCTGAAATATAAAACCTCTTACTATTTTGACAGCTTTCTACCTTGCTACTTGATACCAAGAGTTTTCATGGTTGAGCTTTCTTTTCACTGGACTATGGGTGAGTTCTCTGAGCTAACTGGTTTATCTGAACATAGCTCCCCAGCCAAGGCTCCCTGATCCTGGGAACTCTATGAGAAAGTGAAGAATATATAGTCTATCATGTATTGGCATTGCCTACCCAAATCCATAAAACTGTTTTGGCTCAGATTCTTTATTGAGTTGGTTTACTTTTTTGCTAGCATGTCTGAATTGAATAGTATTTTTGGCATTGACTAGCCCCCACTGGATATCCTTAGCAGTTGTACCTTTATGAAGCAGAAGGGGACCAAACAGGGCTTCTGAATGATCCCATTCATTCATCCACAGAGGCATTACTTCCTGCCTCACAGCCTCCCCAAAGAAAGCTCTTTCTATTTCCTCTCTGGCTCTCCATGGCTCTATAACTTCAGCTTTTCACTCCCCACCAGGTGGGTCATTTCCAGTATTTAGGCCAGTGTCTTTCTTCATATACATGTGTACATTGGGTTTCTCCATATGCTTGGTTTCCTCTCTTCACCAGTTGCCTTTTTCTACAGATGACAGTATTTGCATTCAAACAGAAAAGAAGTCTGTCCTCTTCATTCCTGGGGCAGCCACCTGCCTTCAGCTGCCAGAGCTCCTCTGTTACATTCTCGATTTGGGGTAAACCGTAGAACTGGATATGGTAGAACAGAATTCCAGAGTCATTTACCTGAGCAGTTTACATCACTTGGACCTCTCCAAGCAGCTTTCTGTATCTCCAATAAGAATCAAATTCCTCTTTCTGACCTCTCTGGCTCATTAATTTCAACAAAATGTGTGAGATCTGTGTCCACATTTCTTGGTTTGCTTTGACTCACACCAGAGGGGTAGTTAGAGCAGGATGAGTGGTCCATTATGAGTGTTTTAAAATACATATATACTTCTATGTATGTACCCATTTATTTAAAAAAAATTTTTGTTGGCATTGACGAAGCAGAGAGGAAACACATATCATGAGCAGATACTAATGTATTCAATTATTCATTCAAAAGTCATTTTCAGGGCAACTAGCATCATCACATAGCAATTACTGTGACTATAAGGTCACTACCATGAATTCACTCATGAAGCTGACTATACAGCAAACATCGGCTAAGAACCAAGTCTTTACTCAAATTTCCAGAATGGCAAGGATGAACAAGATAGGGAAGTGTCCCTGTCCTTAAGAACTCATTTTCTAGGGGTGCCTGGGTAGCTCAGTGAGTGAAGCCTCTGCCTTCAGCTCAGGTCATGATCCCATGGTCCTGAGGTCGAGCCCCATGTCTGGCTCTTGGCTCGGCAGGGAACCTGCTTCCCCCTCTCTTTCTCTGCCTGTTTCTCTGCCTACTTGTCAAATAAATAAATAAAATCTTTAAAAAAACTCATATTCTAGTGTATCCATACAAGTCAAGGAATAAAGCTAACACTTGTGTTGGATACTTCATGTAATATATTAAACTCATTAAATTTTCACCAACATCCTTAAGGTATACTGATGTTTTTATAATAACTTCTCAAGGTCCTCTAGTTCTCCCACCTGTCCCCTTTCTCACTATCTTTGTCTGTTACGAAGTTCACATGGATGACACAGACATGCAATCAAATATGCTGTGAAATATGTACCAAATAAATATATGGTCAAGATGCTAAAGGTCAGGAAAGAGACATTGTTCACTGCCCTGGAAGGTAAGCCTCCTCAAAGTTTATTGTGCATTAGGATTACTTGGGAAGCTTGCTTAAAATTTTTAGGCTGGGCCTCTAGTCTTGGAGGTTCTGATTCAGTACATTTAAGGTAAGAAGAAAGGATCTGTGTTTTAACAAATAATCCAAGTTATTTGAATGGAGAGAATTTTGACAAAGAGTAGTCTAGGAGTAGGTAAGATTCCTAGGTCATGCAGGTGACTCCTTTAGGAGCCCAATGCAGCCAAATTAGTTTCTTACTGATATTCTAATGTATGGAATCATTTCCAGATGCATTTATTTATCCATTTCTTGATTTTTTTCTGGAATATCACTATAATTTAATATCTTACTGTGAACTATATCACCAACTGCACTGATCCTTGACAGAAGAAATGAAGGTGCATAAAACACAAAGTTAAGGTAAAGAATAGTGGGGAAAGGCAAAGACTCAATTCCCAGGACTCAGTTGAGAGACAAAGTATGAGGCTCTGCATGAGACTTTTTTCACAAGTATCTGCTTCATGGCTACATCCAAATAGGTCAAGTATCTGGAGATTAGTTTAATGTCTCTCACCTCATTTCTTCTGCCTGAGACCTACTTCATGCACCATTCACTCTTCTCTGAACGCTTTCTTCTCTGATTGGACATCTCTCAGAATTCTGTCTCCTTGGAGCCTTTCCAGACTTCCAGACGTAACTTTACCTTTTCCACATCATCTCTCAAGATTCCCAGGTCCCCTGTGTGTAGGGATGAGCATGTGTTCTTGAGTATGCTCTTGATTACAGGTATGGCTCTTAGCCCATAAACTCAGGTGTGCAAGAAATACTGCATTTATTTCCTCTAAATTAACAAAAATATAATTCTGATTCCTCATGTCTTCAAACCATTTGGAAATTCAGTCTGCTATCCTGGTAGTCCCCAGACAAAAAGGTCCCAGGGTCTTATGAGTACCAGAACTTTGGGGAGCCCTTCAAGTCATGGACGATGATCTATATTGGTTAGGGCTACCTGTCATCCCTTCAGGGTCTACTTCCAGTCTGGTGGCTCTGTTTATTTGTGTCACACTGAGAACATCAAGATTCTGTGGAGGTTGGACACACATTGTTCGTGGACTAAGTCTTTTTGGTCTCACAAGAATCCTCTCTGAGTTTTTGCACAGTATCCCCAAATAATGTTATCAAGGAAAAGTGTATGGTGCTTCACTCATGGTGAGAACTTGAACAATCTGTCTGAATAGTTTAGGTTTTGTTTGGAGGTGGAATGGAAAGCCAACTTCTTTTTGTATAAGTCACCAATGGGAGAACTTGTTAAGACTGATGTTAAGGACTTGTGTCATTTTTTTCAGTTAGAGAGAGGCAAAAATGATTTTTTTGGCTGCTATTTTTGGAAAATAATATTGATATTGAAAGCTTACCATATAACAGGACTTGGACTATGATATCCTATCTAATATTTATAATACATTTAGAGAGAGACATAGCAACCCCCAGGTTTTGCAATTAAAGGGGAAGAACAAGGGACTGAGAGTACAAGGTTTGTCTAATACAAAAAAATTTAGGTACAGAAAAGTGAAGATAACATGTCTCTTGACTCTGAGACCAATTTTTGTCTTCCCACATCATATATGTCTATCTGGCATTGCTGTACATTTGACTAAAAGGATTAGTCCTCCCAAACCCCCTTTCTTTAGGGAGCAGAGTGCAGCGAAACTGACTTCCCATTTACGATGATAGCTGTAAAACATCTTTAATATTTAGAAAATGAAATTTTAGCAGATGTCAAGGAGTTTCATTTAGGAGTTTCTTTGGTCATTTGCTTGTAGGTATAAAGAGTCTAAGAAAAATCAACTTTTGAAGGTTATGTGCTAAATTGACATAACCACTGAGGATCCTCCTCTACCTTTGACTCCTTTTCCTGAAGTAAAATACGTAATTTGTTATTAAAAAAAAAAGACAAAAGCATATCTTCATAGTCATAATGATCCTTATGTTTTGATAGAAATCCTCTCGTGTCTAAAGTCACATTGGGAGAGTTAGGTCACTTTACAGTATGTGTTCTGTCCTCCAAGTGCCCTGTGGCTAAATCAGCCCAGACTGATGCATTCATGACCTCATTCAACTTCAAATTCTCTAGAGGAAGAAATCCTTCAACTTTTCTTCTTCCATTATTTCATAATCCTTTTTCTTAAGCATGCTTTTCTACCTGTGCGACTTACATCTTGCCCACTGTGATTTCAGTGGTTTCCTCTTGATACATCTTCAGAAAAGATGGAGAACAGCTGGCTTCTGCTCTGCATATAATAACTCCTCTGAGACCCAAATGCTGTTATTCATTTCCTTACCTTTAATGGAAGACATTTTTGCTGGAAATTTTGGAGGGTCCACCGGATACAGCTTTTAATAAAATATCCATAAACTGGAGAAAAGTCACCAGATAGGGGATGACCTCTCTTGGAACCAAACCATCATCAGGACCATAAAATTTAAAGGCAGAACCCATCTGGAGGAGTCAAGGCTGCTGGAACAGCCACCTTTTTTTCCTCCTCCTCCTCCTCCTCCTTCTACTACTACTACTACTACTTTCTTCTTCTTCTTCTTCTTCTTTTTTAATAAGTCAGTGTTCAGTGTGGTTAGAACCATCAACCAATGGCAAGATATTGGTACCATTAATATTTACTCTCAAGTAACTAACTTGAAATCAAAGGGAAATAGGTTTAGATCTAAGGAAATCACAACAAGGAAAACAAAAGAAAGTATAGGCATTGTAATCATTTGTATTTTGGTTCTTGTTACTTCCAATATTCAATCATCCCACAACTTATTCTGCCCCATGGTGTCCCAGGCACTGTCCCAAGGCACTGGGGCTATAGCTGTGATAGAAACAAGTCATTATAATTATTCCCTTAGAGTAAATATCCAATTCCCTCAAACAAATCTTGTTAAATACAATCCCTGTGACCTAAAACTGTTTAAACCAGAATAGGAAGATTGATATAAATCCATTGAAAGAAAGTTAAAAAAAAAAAGAAAAATATTTTAAAAAATTGAGAGACAGCATAATCTTTGACGAAGTTTGGAATGAAAGAACAGACTCTTAAAATTGCAAGGGGTGGGGAGGGCTTTCGTAACTATAAATGCAAAGTCCTGAGATCTTGGTGTCTTCAAGGAAAGGTAAGAAGAGATATGTTCTGGGAGCACTGTCAGAGAGGAAACAATGGTGGGAGATGAGGTCAGAGAAAGTCAGAGGCGGAGCTGCTAGGGACCTGCAGACCAAGCTACAAACTTGGAAACCACACATAAGAAGGGGATGTTTGGGGCCTCCAATAGGGCAGAGACTTGGCTGTCTCCTCAGCTTATACAACAGTGTCTGACTTATAAAGTGATCAATAAATATTTCTCACATTGATGGATGCATTTGTGCTCCTCCTTGGATACTCACCCTCTCAGATGTTTTCTTTCTTGTCAGGCACCTTCTTTAAAGAGGCAGGGAATTAAAAGCACCACTCTTAAGCTGCGTGGCCATTGGGTAAGACTAGTACCTTATCTGAGGTACATTTTGTATTTTTCCCTACAGCCCTGAGACATTTGCTTCTAAAGAAGTCTCATCTCATGGCTCACGTGAAATTGTGGGGAGGTCAGGAGTAAAGCATATACCACACACCTCATGCTGAACTACAGCCGGAGTGTAAGTGGCAGCTGCTCTCTCTGTCACAGCCACCTTCCCTTGACTAGTCTGAGCCAAATTTCTCTACAGTCTCTTCATGTAACTTTTGGTTTGAATGGAAATGTGGAACCTTATGTTTATCGCTATTAAATTTCATCTTCTTGGTTCCTGCTCTTTGTCTCCTGGAGAGGGCTGAACACACTTGTTCTTTAGAACATGGGTGAGTGGCCATGCAATCTTCAGAGCAAAGGCCCTCAGGGTGTCTTGCTAGGAAATGGTGGTGGTAAGAAGAATGTGTGGTGGGTAGGCTACTGGAGAGACAAATTAAGAAAGGCGTGAAGTTGTGTAAGAGAGGGCAGACTTGGAAGTCAGATTGGTTTGCATTTAAATCCCAGATCTCCCACCTCCTGTGAACTGCACACATTAAATAATCTCTCTGAACTTTGACATCAGTAAGTTGTGAATGAAAGACTTCTGTGTTATTTTGACCATCAACAGGCAAAGATGAGAATTGTCTAGTCGAGTAACCCACAGCTGACTCTGACTAAAGGAGGTGGTTACTGCTGGCTGAGTTGTTGGGTAGTGTTCTGATGAGGTTCTAACACTCTTGGGATCCTCATGTAGAAGACATTATTGTTTCCAGTTCCCAGTTGTGAAAACTCCATGCTTAAGGATTAGTGGCAAGTAATCACTAATGAGTGATTGAATCAAGATTCAAATCCAGGCTTGTTGCATGGTGTCTTCCCAATGACTCTCTGATCCATCTGGAGGTTAGGGAGGTTCTAAGAGATTTTTATAGTGGGAAGAGTGGCTGAGTTTTAGAGAAAAGCCTGTAAGCAGTGCGGCAGTGAGGGCACGGGGCCCCTATATGCAGCAGAGCTGCTGGAGTGATCCAGTGAGATCACAGAAGGGAAGAGTCAGTGCAGGGGTGGCCCCCTATAATAAGTATAAAGAGGCCCAGGATAGGTAAACTCTTAGGAAGTCAGGGGATTCCTTTGAGCTTGTAGTGACTTCACGCTGTTGTATTCCTTTCTGCCCTATTCACATCTCTTGGAAAAGTTTGATCAGCCCAACTTATATTGCCTGGAAATGGCTCAGTTCCCTTTGGAGTAGACTGGCTCTCTTCCAGGGAAGTGAAGCAAGAGCTGGAGGAGATAAAGAGAAGAGCAACAATGTCATCTTACCACACTATTATTTATGTGTGATTTACTGAACACCTAGTGTTTAGGAGGCACAATACATGGTCACATTCAATCCTCTTAATTTCTTTGGACTGAACACAGGTTTTGTGACCTGTCCATGCAAGAGGCAGGCCTGGAAGTTTGACCTTAGACTCTTGGCTTCAGAAACTCACGTGAGGCTGGCTCAGCAAGGGAGAGGGCATGGAGAGGAGATTGCTGCCAGGTGCCAGGTCCTTGGTCTAAGCTTTGGCATGCAGAGAGCTTTTGGCAGGTCAGGCCAGAAATTGCCCTTATGGAAGGCTAGCCATTTGTAAGATCTTGTGGGTCCAAGACATTGGGTGAATCATCTGACTTCCTTTTTCCACTCAACATTCTCAAGCCAACTTGGGTGGTTTATTCACATCCTGCATTCAGATTAGTCTGTTTGGACACACCAGGAAAGCATAAAAAGTCTGTATAGAAAAATTTGTGATTTAGGTTTTATTTTCAGAGAGAAGATGGGAAATGAACTGTTTTAGATAACTTAACACATCCTTTTCTTTCTAAGCTGGGGGTGGGGTGCTTGAGATCTATTTTAACCCCAGCATGTTTTGCAGGGCTCTCACAGCTGATGTAGTAGCAGAGAATAACTTAGCAGCCCTTGAACAAAGTTATGCAGTGTGGAGGGGGCAGTTTCTCTGTTTCCTTATTTTCAGTTCCAGAAGAATCCAATCTTCTGTGTAGGCTGTCTGACATAGGCCATGGCCTTGTCGGTGGCTCCTTAATTAACAAAGAGCTTTTTATTTATCCAGTGCAAAGCTTGTCTTACCTCCTTCCCCTATCCGCTAAGCCAGCCATGCAAATCAGCACGTACTGAGACCTCAAAGAAATCCAACAGTGGACTTAAAAGAATCCACGCAGCTAGCCGCAGCGGTGGCGGGGGGGGGGGTGGTTTAATAAGCCTGGTCTCTCCTTTTCTCCTCCTTGCATTCAGTTTTTATAGGATTGTCAATGTGTTTGCTGGGGGAAAATTCTGGGACTCCCAGAGGCATTCAGGGAACTGGGGGTGGTTAGGGGAGCATTGGGAAGGTAAAGGGAAGTGTGGCTTGGACCACAGCCAGTGACTGGACAATTCAGAATTTCCATAGCCTTGTGCTTGGGGAAAACACTTGGCAAAGCTGTAGCCTGAAATATATAAGCCTAGCTTTTCAGCCTCCAGGGCCTCAAACTGTGTATATGTTCCCTTCCCCTATAAGTCTCAGGCTAGCTTTAATCTTTCTTGCAGAGAGTCCTGGGCTGGCTGGTCCAGAGGAGTTGGGGTTCACATGCAGGCGCTGCCCCCCCAAACAGTTATTAAGACCTCTTGGGCGGTCAGACTCTTGGGGAGCAGCCCCCACTGCTGGTAGAATTAACATTGTGACTGGTGGCCTTCATACATTCCAGAAAGGGAGGATCTATCTTCTCTAGGAGATGAGTGAGAGGACAAGAGTGCCAGGTTTTCCATGACCTTTACCCTCAATTGAGTCATTGGGGAGGGAACCAGCTACAAAGACACCACTACAGTTGCCTCAGTAATCTCCTCTGAAACTCACTCATCAGAATGAGAGGAGAAAAGATGAGTAATCAACAAAGTAGAAAATGTTTCCCAAGGTCTGGACCCTGGCTCCTGTGTTTTTGAGTATCTTGCCTAAAAGCCTCCTTTTGCCCCTCCAGTTAAAGCATTATATGCTAGAGGGAAGGGATCCAATGACTGTCATCAGAAATGATGTATGCTACTTCTGGGCCAATGTGGTGAAGAACCACTGTACCATCTCCATCTCCTTTTCCTTTTCAGGTGCAACTTCGGAAAGCAATATGCTGAAAGCAATTTCGCTGAGTCATTGGTCGAAGGAAAACTCTACCAAGCCACCTTGGATTTCTAGTCAGTAAGAATTTAATTTTTGTTATGTTAAGACATCAAGATTAGGAGTTGGCCTGTGCCGACCACCAGCAATAATTATCCTAATAGGTTTGTGTTAGGCTGATTGTTTCCAGGAAAAGTATTCTAGCAAGCAACGGCTATTCTTCAGAATAGGCTGATGGAAGCCTGTTTCTGCCTAGTCTTGCACAGTCTCCACAAGTTTTCACAAGCATCCTTTGTGGGAGCCTTGAGTACTAACCAATCCCTAAAGGACATTTCTGGATTGCTGAGGTCCCTGCAGCTTGATGATTGGAAAGTAACTTCCTCAATGTCCAGAGAGCTCTTACTGAATCTACCAACATTCTGGCTACATAAGCACAACCAGTGGATCTAACTGCATTGATTCAGTCAACAAATGTTTACTATGTACTTATAAAGGTCCAGACAGTCTTCTGGGAGCTGGCATGTACAGTGGCATTTCACCTCCTTCATGGTCCTGCTTCCATCCTCCCAAGATGGCAATTCTATAACATGATGGAAAGCACATACTTAGGAACTGAGCTAGGTACCGGACCACATCAAGGACTTCCTCCAACTTCTCAAGAACCCATTAGATAAGAATTCTTCTCTTGCTCTTATAGATAAAGAGCCTGACTTACAGAGAGCCTCCAGGTGATAGTGCCAGGACGTGCAGAGACTTCTCAGCTCCCAGACTCCCTAACTTCTGTACTCTTTTTGCTATACATGGGTATTCGAAGATTCCTTCCCAAATAAGTCACATGAGATCCTCAGGATGTTCTCTCCATTGTCAAGTTCATCCAGTAGGCAGAGAACTTTCTTTTTTTTTCTTTTTTTTAATTTTTAAAATTTCTTTTCAGCATAACAGTATTCATTGTTTTTGCACCACACCCAGTGCTCCATGCAATCCGTGCCCTCCCTAATACCCACCACCTGGTTCCCCCAACCTCCCACCCCTGCCCCTTCAAAACTCTCAGATTCTTTTTCAGAGTCCATAGTCTCTCATGGTTCACCTCCCCTTCCAATTTCCCCCAACTCCCTTCTCCTCTCCATCTCCCCTTGTCCTCCATGTTATTTGTTATGCTCCACAAATAAGTGAAACTATATGATAATTGACTCTCTCTGCTTGACTTATTTCACTCAGCATAATCTCTTCCAGTCCCGTCCATGTTGCTACAAAAGTTGGGTATTCATCCTTTCTGATGGAGGCATAATACTCCCTAGTGTATATGGACCACATCTTCTTTATC
This sequence comes from Mustela nigripes, assembly GCF_022355385.1. Classification (NCBI taxonomy): domain Eukaryota; kingdom Metazoa; phylum Chordata; class Mammalia; order Carnivora; family Mustelidae; genus Mustela; species Mustela nigripes. The sequence goes on along the minus strand of NC_081559.1, from coordinate 27,334,593 downwards.
CATTCATCCATTGAAGGGCATCTTGGTTCTTTCCACAGTTTGGCAGAGAACTTTCTTACTAGTCATGGGACAGTTGATTCAGATTCTGGACCAAGAATCATGAAGTAAGTATATTTCTAAGAGACATGGATATATACCCCATAGAGTCAGACATAGGACAGGATTTGGAGGAAATCTGGATTGGTCCCTTGTATTCTTCTGGGATTATAGCATACCTTCTTGCTCTGTCCTCTCCTCCTCCATTAGCATATTTGTGGAGGAGGAGATAGATGTTATCATCCTTTTGGATGCCTCTTTTCTATGTTCTTCCCCTGTTGGCTGGCAGGAGACTTTTTTTCCACTCTAAGTGCATTTTCTTTGATTAGACTTTAGAAAAGAAGGAGAGTAACTGTGAATTAATCCATCAAAGGATTGTTATAAAATATGTCTGTGGCCCTGGTGTGAAGTTTTAATAATAATGATTACTGGATCAGGGATGAGGAGAAAGGTGGGAATTAAAGGAAATTTTCCAAAGTCAAAATGCACATTCTTCAAGTCAGAATATGAGAGAAAAGAACAGACTCAAGATGCAGACTAAGGAGTCATCTTGTTCCAGAGCCAGAGAAATTGCCAACTCAGTAAAACATTCCCTTTGATGCTTTTGCTGTAGGGACTTTCTCTTTAATGGGGGGTAATTAATTATCATCATCCACTCTTACTTAGTAATAATTCTTTTATAGGCACTTGGGCATTCCACTTGAATGTCATTGTCTAACATCTAGGCTGGAGGGAAGTAGTTCTTGGGTGGATGAAAATTGCATCCCTGGAGAGCTTCTGCCTTGGGGCACATTCTCCCTAAAACTCTGTGACTCACTGGCTATATGGAGCTTTGAGAGCTAGACATTTTTTGCAAGGCCTGTGGAACCCTGGATCATCATATTTGGTATGGCCCAAGGTAGTGGAAAAGAGTGGACACAACCCTGTTCTTTCTCTGGAGGCAGAAGAACACTGTGAGACCCTTGGTGATTACTGAACAGTGATCCATGATGTGCTGGCTTCAGTTCCATCTCTGTTCTATCCGAACAGCATTGGGCAGATCACTTTCTGGGCTGAGCCCTCCAACCTGAGCCAGGCATAGCATGTGCTTCTTCTCCTGTCCTCACTCAGCTGGTCACAAAGGTGACTGATCTCATCCAGAGGCTGAGAGTGACAGAGCTCTTCAAGGACAGGTGCAAAATAAATAGAAGCTATTAAGGTTGACCTCATGATGATTACATGCCTTGAACAAGTGTTGCAGCAACCTGCCCCTGTGCTCATGGCCTTTTCTCTGCTTTCTTTTTGGCTGAGAGTTTGTTCTTTATCATAAAGGTGGATGGTGGGAGGCAGAACAGAGAGTGGGGACTGACAATTAGAGGGCATCTCAACCAGTCCAGTACTTCACTAGAGCACTTCATCTGGGTTTCCTTGATGAATTCTCACCACCGTTATTGATATTATATCACTTCATTTACAGATGGAAAAAGTGGGGCCCAGAGAAGTTAAATGCCACACTCAAGATGACAGTGTCAAAGCTGGAGTCTATGGGGCCAGAGGCTGGGCTGTTTCCACTTTGCAAGACCAACTTTTAAGTAGAAAAGTAAGGGCAAGGGGTGCCTGGGTGGCTCAGAGGGTTAAAGCCTCTGCCTTCAGCTCAGGTCATGGTCCCGGGGTCCTGGGATTGAGCCCCGCATTGGGCTTTCTCCTTGTTGGGGAGCCTGCTTTCTCCTCTCTCTCTCTCTGCCTGCCTCTCTGCCTACTTGTGATCTCTCTCTGTCGAATAAATAAATAAAATCTTAAAAAAAAAAAGAAAAAAAAAGAAAAGTAAGGGCAAGAGCGAGTCAAAGCCAGAAGGAGAATGAAACCAGCCTCATCATCCCTGTTCTTCCCATCTATCTTATTGTTTCTTTAGGATTTATTTCTTTCAGAGAAAGGGAAAGAGAGTGAAGAAGGAAAGAGAAGAGATAGATGGAGAGAAAAAAAAAGACAATGAACGGGGGCAGGGGCAGAGGGAGAGGAAGAGAATTCCAAGCAGACTCAGAACTGAGCCCAGAGCTGGACTTGGGGCTCAATCCCAGGACCCTGAGATCATGACCTGAGCTGAAACTAAAAGTCGAATGCTTAACCAACCAAGCCACCCAAGTGCCCCTCCCTCTGTCTTACGCCAACCCCCCCTCCTTCTAACTTAAACTCTTTCCATCCTGAGAGATTAGACATGGCAAAATGGCCTGGCTGACCATCTCCTGTTCTGCCCTGTATTCCTGATGGCAATATCCAAGAGCATGGAATGGTCTTCCATCTTTTTTCCCTTCCCCTCACTCTTCCCCTCTAGTGGCAGTGAGGAGCAATGGCTGCTCACCCCCCCTTCCAGGGCCAGAGTGCCCTCCTCCCCTCTCCCTGTTGCCATCGCACCCAGAGCCTCACACTGGCTCTTAGACTTGTCAGGCTTTTGGTGACAGGGAAATCAGAGGAGGAACATGGGCTGCCAGGTCGTGTCAGGTACCAGGGACCCATGGAATGCCCTGCCCTTTCTACATTTTCTGGACCACTGAGAAGATGGAATTCCAGAGATAAAGTTCCCTCCCTCTCCCCACTGTTGGCTCTTGCTAATGGAGCCTGTTGATTTCAATCTTTGAAAGAGGAGGGGAGGGGGACCTTCAGGAGGGCAATGCTGCAGATGCTCCACAGGGCAGCCCAGAGGCCACATGCTTGGTGCTCACTTCTGGAAAACACCTGTTAATGTCTCTCCTCTTTAACAGCCATGCATGGCATTTTCTCAGCTGAAATGTGGTAAGAGAAATAGTAGCTAAGGGGCCAGTACTGAACAGAGAGAAAGTGCATCATGTCTGAAAAATTGACGTTCCAGCTTCTATAAGGATGGAACTGAGATGAAAGATGAGGTGTGTGTGTGTTCAAGAGAGAAGGATGGGTCACCGAAGTCAGATATTAAGAAGAACTTCCAACTTGGGAGGGGTATGATGTTAGGGATAGAGGTGGAAGAAAAAGAGGGTCTTTTCTAATAAAGGTCTTAGCTCAGGGGAGAACTCAGAGGAAGGGGATGCACTCAGAGGACAGCTTCTGGGCCAGGTAGTTTGATGGGAGATAGAATAAGGCACAGGCCACCACTAGGACCCCAGAGCCTGAAGGCATCATCCTTCAGTACATTCTGGGCTGGGTGTTCCTTCCTTTTCTATTACAATATCATTATTGTCTTCTAAATAGCTGCTTTACCTCACAGGCAATGGAAGCAAATTCATACACCAGAATGGAGCTATTGGCTCAAATACTTTTCTAACCTCTTAAATTCACATCATTTCTAATCTTCCAGGTCCAGACTGCATCTTGGTGATCTCATGAGAAAACAGTTTATACACTCTTTGTCCATGGCCACGTAACTAGCATCGGAACCTGACTGCGTACACACCCCCTGCCTCTCCTCATGATGCATTCATTGAAGGGTCTTCCTGAGCATCATCCTTTATTAATTGCCACAAACAGAATTATATTTGGTGGGAAAAGCTAAAGAGGCTAAGGAATCTTCTCACACCCCTAGAATCACTGAGGAACAGAGCTGGGTGCAAATCTGAGCACCCCAGTTCTAAGACCTGTGCTTGAACCTGATCATTGAAGAGTTCCCCCCTTTTGAGAACCTACACATTACCTGACAGGGTTCCCGCCTACTTACATCCTGTTCTGTTGCTTATTACTTCAGAGCAAACCACCTGTCAAACATGGTGACACAGGATTTGCTTTCTCAATTCTGAGAGTGAGAAATCAGAGAGGGCACAGTGGGCATGACTCTTCCTTCTCCATGATGTCTCGGGCTTCAGCTGGGATGGCACAGATGGCTGCAGATTGGAAAAGCCAGGCTGGGGGATTCACTTCCAATATGACCTCTTCACTCCCAGATCTGGTGCCTTGACTGGGATGGCTGTCACCTGGGGCATCGACTAATGTCTTCTTTTAGTCATGTTGGTGATACAGAGGGAATTCGTACATGGAGACTCAGGGCTCCAAGAGTGAGTGCCCCAGTGAAGGTGGAACTTCATCCCTTTACAACTAGCCTTAGACATCACCTAGCCTTCCTTTTGCTAGCCATTACTAGCCCAGATGTCTCAGATTCACTCATAGCTAAGGGGAGGGGATACTTTCACCTCTCAATAGAGGACTGTCAAAGCCCTGGGTGTTATCCATCCTAGCAATGGATGAATAACTGAACTCTACATATGAAACTAGTGATATGTTATGTTAACTAATTGACTTTAAATAAAATAAGCTAAAAAATAAAACCACTATATATGTATTAAAACTCTGTGTCAGTCAGTGGGTTGAACACTTCAGATCTAACATAACCCAAGGAAAAAGTACTTGCCACATGTTTTTTTTTTTTTTTAATTTCCTTTTAAGATAGCTTAACAAAAAGTGTTGAGATGGAGAATATGTGGGCTTTTATTTGCCTGAAGGCATCTTCTTCCTCATCACCATGGTGGCACAGTGGGGAGGCTATCAACCCAGGAAAGAAGAACAAGTGAGTACTATCTGCCTGTGGCATGTTGACCGAAGGGAAAACAAATAGCTCTGTCATCTTGGTTGTGGTTCATATTCAAAATCAGCCCACCTGGTCCAACTTTTCCATTTTACAGCTGAGAAGGCTGAGGCCCAGAGAGGAGGACAGACTTGTGTAGAGCTGTGTGGTTCAATATGGCAACCACTAGCCACATGCAGCTACTTAAATTGAAATGAACTAAAATTAAAAACTTGGTTTCTCAGTCACATTGCAAATGTTCTCCAGCTATGCGTGCCTGCTGGCTTCAGTGTTGGACAGCACAGATAGAGAACGTTCCTATTTTTGTAGAAACTTCTCTTGCGTAATGTTGTTTTGGAGTCATATAACCAGTCTAGTCTAGGACTGAATCCTAGTCTACAACCCTCTACTCTGCTGACGAGGCCCAGGAGTTTTCCCAAGGGAAGCTGCAGTGACTTGGGGCATTGTCTCCAGAGGCTCAAAGCACAGAGCCCATCTCTTGTTTTGGCTTGTACACTTTTCTGGCTGACTCTCTGGTTAACCAGGTACCACCTCCAGGTGTGCTGAAAGAGGCTGAAGGATGGGGAATGGGTGGCCCTGGGGTCTTTGCTGGGGATGAGGAGGACCTTGGAGATAAACTTTTGGCAGCCCCTTGGGAAGCTAGCCCTTCAGAGTAAGGGGTAAGCCCCCTGCCAGGGAAGGGAGACTCCCTTTCCTCTCACTGCTGTAGACACAACTGCATCACCAGCTTTCCTTTGGCTGCAGTCCTCGCCAGTCAGCAGGCCCCAGCTCCTGCTCTTCAGCCTGACAGCTCTGTGGTATCACCTTCCATCTTGGACAGGGGTCCTCCATTCAAGGGCCTCTTAGATCTGCCAGCCTCCCCTTGCCCTCTTGGGGCCAACATCATCGCCCTCTGCCCTCTTTCCTGCTGTGGTGGGAACAGAGGCATTGGCACCTTTTTCCCCGTTCCATTGCCAGGCACCACCACATTCTCCACGGCCCAGTGCCCACTCAAGGGCTGAGTGGCAGATGCCCGAGTCTTGGCTCCTGGCCCCAGCCCCACTCCCAACCTTGTACAATGGCAATTTTACAAGGTTGTGTCAGTTCTTCTCTATGTACTTCATTTTTTCATCAGCAAAATGAAGTGGAAGGTGGGGGTATTTATGTCAGTGCTTCTCAAACTTTACCTAAATCTCTTGGGGAATCTTGCTAAAATGCTGTTTCTGATTCTGTAGGTTTGGGATGGGGGCTGAGATTCTGCATTTCTTTCTTCCTTTCTTTTCTTTCCTTTCCTTTTCTTTTATTTCTTTCTTTTTTTTTTTTTTTAAGATTTTACTTATTTATTTGACAGAAAGAGAGAGATCACAAGTAGGCAGAGAGGCAGGAAGAGAGAGAGAGGGAAGCAGGCTCCCTGCTGAGCAGAGAGCCCGACGCTGGGCTTGATCCCAGGACCCTGAGATCATGACCTGAGCTGAAGGCAGAAACTTAACCCACTGATCCACCCAGGCACCCCAGATTCTGCATTTCTAATAAGCTCCTAGGTGATGCTTCTGCTGCCTCTGGAGTGCAAAGATTTTGTGCTCTTCTATAAAACTTTCCATGGAGTTAGAAGTGCCCTTTATCTGAGCCTGCTAATTTGGTAGCCTCTATCCCCTGTGGGTATCGAACACTCAAAACGTGGCTTGTGAGTCCAAGGAAGTGACTTATAAATTTTCTTAATTTCAATTAACTGACACTTTATTGTGTGGAAAGTGGCTACCAACTTGGGCAGCATGGATAATTAACCTCTAAGATCTGCCACTGATAAGTGGTGTGAATTTGAATAGGTTACCTAGTCTCTCAGAACTGGAGCTTTCCCACTAGTAAAGAAGAAATTATGGTAAGGTATCACATTTTTGTCTAACAGGACTATTGGCGTGGGGCAGTGGTAAGTTCTAGAATAATTTTAGGCTGTATAGACGTGGGTTACATAGTAATGATCACTTATATCAGTGAAGCTTAGTAGTTTGGAATAATTAATGCATTAGGTTTCCTTCACAAGGAAGAGGCTTGTTTTGCAAGATGGGAACATGTCTTAAGCCTCTGGATCATTGCGTAGCCATCAGCACTGCAGTCCACTAGGAGTACAAGTTATTGGGGTGACTCAGCTCCCTGGCCCTCACCCACAAGGCAGATTGCAGCCTCTAAGGAGAAGAGAAAAATCACAGCCTGCCCCGCACCCTGAGGCCTTCACCCTGAAACTTACTCCCTTTCCCCACTTTTACATATTCTTGAGTCTGAGTCAAATTCCCTGAAAAGAAATTATTAGAAGGACAATTTTCCAAATGATCAATTTCGCCTATTGACTAATGTACCAAATTTACCAAACTGGATAGTGTATAATATTTGACTAGAATGTTTAGCTATTTTAATCGGAATGTCTTAAAATTAATATAAATGTCTCATTTTTGCTACAAATGATGCTACATAAAGAAACATATTTTATAATTAGTAATGCTATTTTAGCATTTCACATGGGAACTTTTCAGTTTATGCTAACATTTATGTGTAACTGTTTTAACTAAATGGCTACTTTTGATTTTCTTTGTATGCTTTGGAATATAAATTCTAGTTTAATTTAGTTTAAAACTGATTCATCTTGCATGCTTCCTAATTTCAAATTAAATTTTGGATTTTTTTGATATTGAAGATTTAGTTTAAATTTAAATTTAATGCTTTAAATCTTTTTGAGTGCTTTTGAATATAAATAGAATAAATATAAGTGTCAAATTGCCAGGAGTACAAAAATTAAGGAATATATGAACATCACTGAAAAGTGCTTGATGTTTAGAGAAATGGAAAATAACACTGTGGCATAATAGAATTTAGCAGTGGTTAAAAAAAATTCCCCACACATAAGGAAAAACAAGTGTCTTGATTTTATAGCTGTTCTATACAGAAATAAACCATGTCTTATGATAAGTAACATTGTCCCTTTTTGGCAAATCAGCTAAGCAACTCAAAAGATATTTTTATATTATTTTATTAAAGATTTACTTACTCTGGACATTGCTGCTATGAACATGGGGGTGTCTGTGCCTCTTATTTTTCACTATATCTGTATCTTTGGGGTAAATACCGCAGGGTGTTATATACAACTAATGAATTGTTGAACACTACATCAAAAAATAATGATGTACTGTATGGTGGCCAACTTAACATAATTAAAAAGATAAGGATTTATTATTAATTTAGAAAGAGAGAAAATGAGAGAGTGAGTGAGAGAACACATGAGTGGGAGGGACAGAGGGAGAGGGAGAGAGAAAATCTCAGGCACATTCCCTGCTGAGCATGGAGGCTGATGCCGGACTAGAATCCGTGACCCATGAGATCATGACCTGGGCAGAAATCAAGAATCAGACGCTCAACCAACTGAGCCACCCAGACACCCCAGAAAGATACCTTTCAATGCCAATTTGGGTTTTTGCCAATCTTCCTGCATTTTTAGTATTTTGCAGATAGCGAATCTACCTTGATTTATTATTTCCAGTTTTTAGTGGCCAAATTTTAAAATGCAAAATGATTGCTTTGCTGCTTCTGAATTGATTTTTCCTTGACTATAGGCCTGGTTTTTGACGCATGACTAGTGTGACAAATCTCTCCTGGTCATCTTCAAAGTCCTTCCACTGTTTTGGTGTGCCTCTTCTTCTTGCACCTTTCTACAAATTGCTGGCAAGTCAATGTAAAATCTTAATTAAATTAAAATGAAAATAAGTTAACTTTAAACAGCAAGCAAAAAAAAAAAGAGCAGAATTTCAGATGTCATTAATTCATAATTTAAAATTCAATTCCATAACAAAACCATTCAGAAGAAATCATAATAATATTATAATTTTTAAGTGGAATAATTTCCACTTAAAAATTATAATGTGCCAAAGAGATTGCCCTATTCCACACTGGAATTCAGGGGATAAACATTTCCATTAAGTATCATAACATGTGAATTTGGAAAAATTAGTGAATTGGTAATTTGGCGAATTTATCTTTCTAAGAACTGGCTTTCTGGGAATTTGCTTTCAGCAAATCAGCCTTCCAGAGAATTAGCTTGTACCAATTGGGCATTCATTGAAATGATGGATTGAACTGAGCTGGTGGGTTTCTACTCCTTTCCACCCTCACCTCTGGATTTTTCTAGAATCCCCTATTGCCCGTAAGAAGCCCCTGTGAAGTTCTGCCTACCTGGATTTCACAGGGGTGCAGATTCACTGAGGGCACTTAATGGCCAAGTCTTTAGGAGGTAGAGGGAATATTTTTACATTTCTTTGGGGCCTTGGGCATGCCAGAAACTCAGGGTTTAAATGGGTCTGATGATATGGTATGGTATTCTTGTCCCCTCCCTGGCTTTGCCTTGAAAAATGCAAAATTACAGAATTCAATTCCATCTATGCAGCTAGAGGGAAAGAAAATTAAGGACCCTCATTTAATTCGATCACCTTGCTTAGAGTTTCTTATCCTCCATACTACTGACATTTTGGACCAGATAATTCTGTATTGTAGGGGCTTTCCTGAGCACAACAAGATGTTTAACAGAAAAATCTGGGCTTTCTGCACTAGCTGCCAGTAGGATCTCCCAAGCCGTGACAATTGGAAATGTCCCCAAATGTTGCTAAACATCTCCTTGGGAAGAGAACAGTAAAATCATTCCTGTCTGAGAACCTCTAATCTACTTTCCCATCCAATGCAGATCTTCCTTTTAGACTTTATAGAATACACCCTCTGAAAGCTGCAGAACCCTGAGAACTCACCTTCTCACTTTGGTGTTCCTGAGAGTCAGCTTTACTGATGTCAGGAGAAGACCATGGGCTTTGGGACATACCATCCCGGGGTCAGATTGAGTCTCTGACACTCATTAGCTGTGACCTTGGGCAAACTTCTTAACCCATTTCAACATGTCTCCTGACATGTCCTAATTCTTGCTCCATAGATTTATTGTAAGGGCTAAATATCTGTGTAAATAAAATGTTTGCCCTTTGGTGTGCTTGGTAACTATATTCTCTAGATTGGGCCCCAATCCCCCATCTTTAATTATTCACCTACCATGATGAATGTTTGTGTCCCTCAAAATTCATATGTTGAAATCCTAATGCCCAATGTGATTGTATTATAAAGTCGGGCCTTTGGGAGGTGATTAGGTCATAGGGTGAAGCCATCATGAATGGGATTATTGCTTTCATAAATAGGTCCCAGAGAGCTCCCTTGCTGCTTCTACTCTGTGAGGCCACCACAAGAAGTCAGTGGTCTGTAACCTGGAGAAAAATCTTCACCAGAACCTGACCATGTCAGGATCTTGATCTTGGACTTTGAGTCTCCAGAACTCTGAGAAATCCCTGCTGGTTGTTTACAAGCCATCCCATCTGTGGTGATTTGTTACAGCAGCCTGAATGGACTAAGACACTCTCCCTGGCTATGGTCCTACACCTCAGTGGCATGTAGACCATTGAATCTTTGGACCTTGTGACAGCTCTGAATTCAGCTGTTGCAGGTGGCATCCTGGGCTTGGTCCGTCCTAGCTGACCATGCTCTATAAATCTCGATTCCTTCTCAGACAGTCCAGAGACAATAGCACATTACATTTGAAGGGAAGGTTCATCATTAAGTCTGTATGAAGCTGGGCAGAAAGGAAACTTGGAGCTGGTACCACGATGAAGAGAAGGGACTCCTGAAGACCTTGCCTGGAAGGTGTGCTCCTCCAGAGGCTTCAACAGTCGGCAGGCTGGATGCTCCCTCAGCCTGTGCCCAGAAGAAGTGGCAGATGAACCACCTTTTTTTTTTTTTTAAGATTTTATTTATTTATTTGAGACAGAGAGAGAGAGAAAGCATGAATGGGGGGGGGGGGAGGCAGAGGGAGAGGGAGAAGCAGACTCCTTGTTGAGCAAGGAGTCCTATGTGCAGCTGGATCCCAAGACCCCAAGATCATGACCTGAGTGAAAGTCAGAGGCTCAACTCACTGAGCCACCCAAGAGCCCCCCTGTCACCAGTGACATCCTAGTGCTGCATACCTCATGAGGTCTCAGGCTAAGAGACTGTGGTCATGCTGCCCTTGACATGTCTCTTTCCCCACCAGTTGCCTATTTGGAAATAGCTCCTGACACTTTGCAGGAAGTATAAATGAGACATGAACCCTCCAAACTAGGGATCTGAGAAGCCACATGACCCCTCCAAACTGCCAGCATTTGCTGAGTGGTTTTAAAAAGAGCATTGGAGTCAGGGAAGCCACCAGATAGTCCTCCTAGGGAACTTCTAAACTCCTCCTCCTTAGGGAGGCCACTGGTTGGGCTCACCTCATATGCTCCCACGGGTAACCTGGACTTAGCTCAGTTTCTCTTGTCAACTCCAAGTTTGGAAAATACAGGTCACAGGTTGCTGCCTTTGGTCAAGGGTGGGATTCTGAGTCAAAGTACTGGGGATCCATCTCACTGGTTCCAGAAAGACCCCCCAGTCAGGGATGGTAGGCCCCAGATAGGGCAGTGGATAGAAGGGATTTGCTTCAGTTGATGTGATATTATTTGAGAATATTTTCTTTAAATGCCAGAGATGGCTTTTGTTTCTCTGGATGAGGGGAGATAAATTGGCTCTAAATGTCTGTAGTTTAAGAGGATGGTCTCTCAAAGTCTCTTTAGGATGAGACTAAAATCATGGATAATGTTGGGACCTGCACAGGAGGGAGTCCTGCCTGCATTCCCTGGAGCAGGAGAGCCTGTTAGCCAAGGGGATTAGACCAGATGGTTTAAGTATGGGGTGGCTGCATCAGGCCTAAGGCTCTGTGCAATTTACTCCTGGACAATCTCTCAGTTTATGAGACTAAATCACATTGAGCCCAGTTGTGAATCACCACTGTGGATCCCTTGCAAGGTTTTGAAGATAAGAGCTCCAAACAGATTTCCGTGCACCTAGGGAAGAAGATGAGAACCGTAATTTCTAGATCCATGAAAGAACATTATATTGCTTTCTGGGCATCTCTGGAAATGTGAGGAGGAAGAGAGAGGCAGTTTTAAGGTATTTTATTCTCTGTGATTTGACTTGGCTGATGAAGATAGGGGAAGAGTGAGAAGTGGTCATTCCCATTAGAGGTAGACTCTCTACTCTCTATGGAAGGCTTGTGCTGTGCCCAACCTTCTTGGAAGAAACATAACCTCAATCCCTCCAGAAGCATTGAATCTTGGCCTGGAAAGAATGTCTATCTGGATCTGGTTCAGTCTCTAGTTCAGTTTCCTGCCTCAACTGTAGGGCTGTAACCAAACTTTTCCTTTAGAATCACTTAACATTGGTTTTCAAGGGTCTTTAGACATGGTTAGCCCCCGTTGTAATGATCTCAGAGGAAGTCAGAGAACTAAAGGATATCAGAGGCCAGCCAGTTCAATCAATGTGGCAGTTCTAAAGTTAAAAAAACCCGACGATTGGAGAAATGTCATGTCAGAGTCTGGACCATGATACAGAAGTCTTTCCTTTGGCCCCACCCCTGTCTTCTCCAATTCCACCAACTTAAGGATATTTCATTGTTTTCATGGGTTTCACTTTTCTTTCTTTCTTTCTTCTTTCTTGCTTTCTATTTCTTTCTCTCTCTCTCTCTCTTTCTTTCTTTCTTTCAAGATTTTACTTATGAATTTGAGAGACACAGAGAGAGAGGGAGAGAGAGCATGAGTAGGGGGGGAGGATGAGCAGAAGGAGAGGGACAAGTAGACTCCCTGCTGAGCTGGGAGCCCCATGTAGGACTCCATCCCAGGACCCCAGGATCATGACCTGAGCCGAAGGCAGACACTTAACAGGCTGAGCCACCCAGGTGCCCCCTTTTCTTCTTTTCTAAACAGCTATCCTTACCCAGATCAGAAAAATGAGCCATGCGGAATAATATCTATATGTTTTCTTTTTCTTTTGTCTCTATATTTTCAGCATGTTATTTTTTATTTTTTTTTTTACATTAAGACTTTTTATTGATGTATAGTCGATATACAGTGTTATGTTAGTGCCAGGTATTCAACATGATGGTTTGACAAGGCTACACATCACTCTGCTCACCATGAATGTAGTCACCATCCGTCACCATAGCACAGTCTTACAGTATTATTCATTGTCCCCATGACTCACTTCCTTTATAACTGAAAGTTTTTACCTCTTCAACCTCTTCACTTTTTTTTTTTTATCCACCTCCCTTACCCATCTCCTTCCTGTCTGGCAATCAGTTTGTTCTCTGCATTTATGATTCTGTTTCTGTGTTTGTTAGTGTGTTCATTTGCCTTGTTTTTTAGATTCCACACACCAGGGAAATCATACAGTTTGTCTTTCTTTGTCTCACTTATTTCACTTAGCATAATACCCTCTAGTTCCATGCATGTTATCACAAATAACAAAATTCTCATTATTTTTGCGGCTGAGTAATTCCATTATACACACATATATATCTGTCTCACATCTTCTTTATCTCTCTATTGATACACACTGATTTTTTTAGAGTTGTTTTAGGCTTATAGAAAAATTGAGAGGTAGGCATAGAAATTCTCCACAGACTCCCTGTCCCCACACATGCAGAGCCTCCCCCTTGTCAATACCACTTACTGGAAAGGCACATTTCTTTACTGAGGATGAACCTACATTGACACTCAAATCACCCAAAGTCCATAGTTCAGCTTTGGGTTCAGTGTTGATATTGTGCATTCGGACAAAAGTATAACAACATGTATCCACCATTATAATGTCTTACAAAGAACTTTCACTGCCCTAAAAATCCTTTGTGCTCTGTTTATTCATGCCCCTCCCCCACCCCTAACAAATGCAGATCTTTTTATTGTTTCTATAGTTTTGCCTTTTCTAGAATGTCATATGTATTTTGGAGGTACATATATACATACAGTATGGAGCTTTTTCATATTGGCTTCTTTCACATAGTAATATGCATTTAAATTGCCTCCATGCATCCTTTTCATGGCCTGATAGCTCATTTCTTTTAAGACAGAATAATATTCCATTGTCTGGAGGTACCACAGTTCATTTATCCATTTACCTACTGAAGGCCATCCTTGTTTCTTTTGAGTTCTGGCAATTATGAACAAAGGTGCTATAAACATCTGTGTGCAGTCTTTTGTGTGGACACAAGTTTCCACCTCCCTGGGTGAATATCAAGGAGTGTGACTGCTGGAATGTATAAGAGTACATTTAGACAGCCACGCTATATTGCAAAGTGGCTGTACCATTTTGCATTCTCACCAGCAATGATGAGGATTCCTGTTGCCCCATATCTTCGTCAGCATTTGGTGCTGTCAGTCTATGTTCCAACCATTCTAATTAGGTATGTAATAGTTTCTCATTGTAGTTTTAATTTGCATGTCCCAGATGACATAAGATATAGAGTGTCTTTTCATATGCTTATTTACCATCTGTATATATAACAGACTAGGTGTCTGTTAAAGTCCTTGGCTCATTTGAAAAACCAGTTTGTTTGCTTTCTTATTGTTGAGGTTTAAGAGTTCTTTGCATATTTTGGAGAACAATCTTTTATCAGGTATGTCTTTTGCAAACATGTTTTTCAGGTGTGTGGCTTGTCTTCTAATTCTCTTGATGTTGTGTTTTGCAGAGCAGATATTTTTAATTCTAGTAAAGTTCATTTTATCAGTTATTTCTTTCCTGGATTGTGCCTTTCTGTGCTGTGTCTAAAAAGGCACCCCCATCCCAAAGTCATTAGGCTTCTTTCCTATGTTACCTTTTAGGAATTTTATGGTTTTCCATTTTGCATTTAGTTCTATGATTCATTTTTAGTTATTTATTTATTTTTTTTGTGAAGGCTGTAAAAATCTGTGTTTAGATTCATTTTTCTGCATGGGTATCCAGTTGTTCTAACATCATTTGTTGAAGATACTAACTTTGATTTATTGAATTGTTTTTGCTCCTGTGTCAAGTATCAGTTGACTGTATTTTGGTGGTTCCTTTTTTCCTTACTAATATTTATTGAATATTTATTTGCTTAACAACAGTCATTGAATATTGATTGAGCCCTATTTATGTGCCAGGGATGATGTTAAGAGCTCTGTGTCTATTACCACATGTAATCCTCAAAGTACTCTAAAGTACCTACTCTTGGTATCTCCATTTCACAGAAAACCATGCAGAGCCTTGGACAGATAACCTGCTCAGTTTGCACAGTTAGACATGGATTTGAGCCCTGATTGTTCCATTTTCTCCCTGTCACTTGAGTTGGTGATGTTGACTATTATGTAATGCTAGATCTCCTACTCATTTCCAACTAAGTCTGTTTTTTTTCTTTTAAGTTTTTAAAATTTATTTATTTGATAGAGAAAGAGACACAGTGGGAGAGGGAACACAAGCAGGGGGAGTGGAAGAGGGAGAAGCAGGCTTCCTGCTGAGCAGGGAGCTCCGCTTGATCCCAGGACTCTGGGATCATGATCTGAGCTGAAGGCAGATGCTTAAAGACCAAGCTACCCAGGTGCCCCACTGATTCTAGTTTTAACTCAAACTATTTCTAAGTTCATGAGTGGGCTTAACTACTTCTACAAGGTGGCCATTTGCACGCTGACTTGCAGTGTTTTACCCCGCCTATATTATTTCTCTTTCCATAGGGACCTTCCTGCTCTTCTAACCCCACGTGGAAATGAACATGGCTATCTTCAACTGTGTTAGCTCTATTTCTTTAGGGCTGAAAAACACATTGGACCACATGATGCTTATGGAATAACTAACCCAAGGTTAGATAAGACACATCAGCCAAACCAGCCAAACTGCCAAAGATGAATCTTTTTCTTTTTTTTTTCTTTTGTTATTTTTGTCTTCTAATTCAAAAAAGTATATTCTAAAAGCTACAAAATTCGATGTATCAATATTATGAAGCTTGTGGTATATGATGACTACTCTGGATATCAAACTTGGAGACATCAGGGGAGATCTGAGGCCAAATAGATCACAAGAAGTCTTAGGAAATGTCCTTAGAAAAGAGACATTCCAGATGCTCCCTGACATGACCCTAACCCACCTCTCTGACAGTGAATACCTCCTGTTCCCTCCCAGATGCAAGCTTCATTGTAGCCCAATTTAACCATTCACTGTTTTCCAGGCATGCTTCTTAGGAATTTTCTAGAAGTTGATTCCAGTGGTTTTTATATCTCTTTGTCAGTACTTGGTAAGCCATTACCTTCTCAGGGCACCTGAGTGGCTCAAATGGTTAACTGTCCGCCTTTGGCTCAGGTCATAATCCTGGGGTCCTGGGATTGAGTCCCAGGCTCCCTGTTCAGCGGGGAGTTTGCTTCTCTCTCTCACTCTCTCTCTCTGCCCCTCCCCCTTACCCCTGATCCTGTTCTCGCTTGTGTGCTCTCTCTCAATCTCTCAAATGAAAAAAATTAAAAAAAAATTTTAAAAACAAAAAACATAAAACAAAAAACCCCATCACCCTCTCAGTGGAGTTTGCCCTCTGTCTCTAGCTGGAAGGAATTTCTCCATCCCCTGAGTTCCTCCTCTAACTTCTCATCACACTTGGCACAGTCCCCTTGGTAAAGTAGCTGTGTGCTGACATGTCTTAGCTTAGCTGACCTTAGAAATGAGAAGCCAGTGAAGGATTCTAAGCACCAGAATAAGGGTCAGATTCCTGTCTGAATGTTCTGTTTTCTTATTCAAAGAGCTTGGCCAGAGAGAGTCTGACAGAAGGCTGACTGAGACTCTGAAAAGAGACTTCCTGACCTCTGGAAAGAATTGGTAAAAACAGTTGGAGTAGATGAGGAAGCTCTGTGATCTTTTGAGGTGCTCTGGGGGCTACAAGTCTATTCTTTCTGGCTTCTGGTTTCTCAGTCTTTTGCCTAAGGATGTTTCAGTTCAACATATCTTCCCTTTTTCTCTGACATAACTAACTACATGGGTTCAAATGTATGTTCATGTCTTTGTGTGTGTCAGGTGTGTACCCATGTGTGCTTGTGCATGCACATGCACGTGTGTATGTTTGTGCTGACCTGCTATTGTTGTCACCATTGTGGCCGGTGCCCTAGACACAGATGCAGAGATAGAAAGCCTACAAATGACAGTGCGTATAGTTTTGGAATGAATAGAGTTGGAGATTAGATGCTGTTAAAGGAAGTCTATTTCTGCTTGGCTTCCTGAATGTCAAAGTGTTGGAAACCCGTGAGCAGATGACTGAAGGGGCAGACTCAACATTTGACTCTGACAGCTTAAAAATAGGAGGATCTCTTTACCCATTCGATACTTGCATCTGTTTATAATAGGTGAGGGCCTTTTTGGTGGGAGGCAAGGGCATTGCCAGGGTGACCTGGAGGGCCCTTCCGGGATGAATCACCTGTGATGTTGTCTCTTGGGCTCCCATGACTGGGGGATATATATTATTATTGTAGCCATATGAAAACTGAGAACACTACATAAATTTGTATTATCGAGCAGGAGTGGCTATGGTGATGCAGTATGTTTTCACATTGGCCCTTGCAATTCTCTGTGCTTTCTGTATTTTGGTTTATTTAAAATTATGTTCTCCTGTAGGAGTGGAGATAGGGTCTGGCTTAAAGGCAGAAGCCTGAGCCTAGAGGAGCATGGAGAAGAGGTGGTTGTGGCTTCTGCTTGGACTTGGTGAGGACTGTGTGTGCTTGAGAGGGAACATCCTGACCTTGTTAAAGAACCCCAGAGCAGACACGTGGCAGCTCCCAGCTAAACCCTCACCCTGAGAGGGCTGCAAATTGAATGAACAGAGATCTCAGTTCTTTTTAAACCAGCCAGGGAAACAAATTTATACTTATTTTTTTTGTCAAGACTTAGTTTACACCCAATAGTTTTCTTTGTGATGTTAAGGACTGAGTTGTAAGATACAAGTTAATTTCATTTGCATGCATAATATGGAAAGGGGAGCCAAAGATGGCATGAGGAATGGAGTCTAAAGTTCATTGAATATCAATAGAAAGATGCCTGCAGATATTCTTTCACTAAAAGAAAACTGGCATCCAGATTTAAATGATTTGTCCAAGGCCACATAGAGCATTAGTGGTTAAACTGGCTCAGAAGCCAAAGTACTTGATTTTAATAAGGCTTTATTAGTAATCCTAAAAGTTAGTTTTCTTGTGGTCAAAACAGTTTTAAGAATTCCCTGAGTCAATAAAGATTTCCAGATTCTTTCTCTATTTGCCTGTCTGTCCCTCTCAAATACAGACAGACAGACAGACAGACACACACACCCTCATAAGAAGGAGAGAGAATTCCCAACTTCAAATTACATTCTAGTCAGAGTAAGCTCCCACCCAGGTCCAACACTGTCAATTGCAGACCACATCACTGGGAACAAAGAACCAGGTAAATAAAATATGGTAAAAAAGAGAGGGGTCTGGGGGCTTTGGTGTACCAGAACCACAGATAAAATGACCTCAAGAAAGAAGTTTGCACTTGAATGAAAACTAATGACAACAACTCTGAGATGGGTAGATGGGGAATTGAAAGGAAGACCTCGGCATTTCATGAGACAAGGGTTGGCAGTGTGAGAAAGGAATCACTTCTGGAGGAGAGGAGGCTTCTGGGCAGGGGTACTTTCGGAAGCTTGTTAGTGAAGGGAAATAAGGAAGTGAGGGTATTCTGCTAAACAAAAGAGAACCTCAAAAATCAGGAGATACACTAATCCCTCCTCCTAGAAAGTGCATTAATTAAAGAATCTACACTTTTCAGTACCAACAGAAGAGGGTGCTCTTGAACTAAGAAACATTGTCAGTGACCCAAACACCATAAAGGTGCTTACATATAACCATATATGAACTCTTAAGAATGAATAGACAATCTTAAACAACACCAATACAAAGCTAATAAGGAAACAAAATATAAGCATCCAAACATTTCAGCAGATGCAAATGCTCCTATCAATCAAACACAAAACAGAAGAAAACTTTGATGTAAGACCCAAACTCCATTAAATATCCTAAAATAAGAAATCTGGAAATATCAAGCTGACATCTTAAATCAGAAGTTTCAAGGTTTAGAAGAGACATAGACAAAAACTCGGGGAACATGTGAGGTGAGAGTTGAATGAATTCAGGAAAGAAATGGAGGAAAACCCCAAATCATCTTAAAAGCTAAGTTAAGGTAATCGTGGGACTATAGATGTCACTGAAAATCTAAGAGAGACTGAGGAGAGTCTGCAAGGGGATGACAAACAAGGAATGAAGCAAAAAAGAACACGGAGGATATAATTGGTTGAAGACAGGCCCAGAAGAGTCTGTATAGGAAATACATTTCAATGGAAAACAACTATTTCACACTGTGAGCTAAGACAAATTTACAAAGTTAAAAGAAGACTTGAATCCGCATGTTTAAAGGCCCCACTGTGCTCCTAGAAAAATTAACCTGGAATGGTGGAGACTAAGACATATACCAGGAAACCATCAGACTTACTTAAAGAAAAAAATCCTCTAGGACTCCAGGCAAAAAAAGACCAAATCCCTTACATAGGAAAGAAGATCAGGTAAATAGCAGATTTCTCATATAAAATAAGACAACAATGGAGTTGCACTTTCAAGAAACTAAAGAAAGTACAGTAGGAATATTTTCTCTCTAGATGAGCTCATCTCCAAGGATGAAGACTGTGACAAGCAGTGTTCTATATACAAGAGCTCAGAGATCACTGGATATTGTTCTAAAAGGGATCTACTAGAGGGTGAACATTATTCAACCAAAATGGGAACAGGACCAGGAAACTTCGGCAAGTGGACTGAGATTGAGCATCAGGTATATTTTGGTGTAAATCTGTAGCTACACAAGGATGTGGCAAGAGTGGAAGGAGAGTATAACTATTAAATATTCTGAGCTGAGCCAATACATTGTTGCATAGATAAGGGGTGAGAGTGAAGGATATTACTTAAAGAAGAAAGACCAATAAGTAGAGGCTACATAAGAACACATGGATTAAAGGCATTATGATAGGTCTTGGTGAAAAGCTAACCACTGCAATGAAAATACGAACCTCCCTAAACACCAAAAAAATATAAAATGGGTCCAGAAAACAAACCACATAGAGAAAAAGGAAATATGTACAGACAGTTTTACACAAAATGTGAGTTGAGACCAAATACATCAGTCATATTAATAAATTATATCAGTGATATCATAATTTATTAGTAAGCTTATTAATAAATTGCAAAATATCTCAGTAAATATGTTATAATTGACTCACAAAAACCTTAATTCTATGAGATATATAAGACACACTTAAAACAAAGTGGCCCAGAAAGGCTAAGCATCAAAGGATTAACAAAGATATTCCAGAAAAATAGAAACAGTAAAATAAATAGGATATAAAGAGCTAATTGACATAATTAATACGGTGAGCATAGGCTATATAGCAAATCTCAAGCCTTGGTGATATAGAGAATGTTCTCTCTTCTGAAAGCATTAGCATGGTGTTCACAAAAATGGTCCACATGATGGGTCACAAAGAAAGTCCCAGTAAGTGCCACAAAGTGGAAATAAATAACAAAATTTAAAAAGGTCCTTCTACCTGGAATTTGAACAATAATAATAAATATTAAACAACTATTCAGTTCCTACTATTTGTGAACAAAAATTACAGAATTAAAAAAACAAAAAATTAGATTGAAAAATATGCACATCTGAATTGGTGAGACACCATAAAAGGAATAATCTGAGGGAAAAATGTAGTCTTAAATACTTAAATTGGTAAAAAAAGTATTTAATTTCTAACTAAAATAAAGAAAAATCAAAAGATAAGTCAAAAGAAAGCACAAGGAAGGGAATAATAAAGATAACAGAAGAAAATAATGTGGAAGAAAAGAGTAAAAAAAAGTAGAGCTAACAAATGAATCAAAATTCTGGTTGTTTGGGGGAAAAATGTGAATAGACACACCAATAGCCAACCCATCAAGAAAAGAAGGAAAGCACAAACACATAAAATAAGGTTGTTTCACTAGAGGAAACAACCATTGTAACAATGAAAATAAATCGTAAGTAGATGACTTGGCAAAACTTTGCAAATACATTCAGAAACTATGAAATTGATTATTCTCTATAAAAATGTAACTTATGAAAACAGACCCCATTTTGATATAGAAAGCTCAGACAGACAGCTCTCTGGAGTGGAAAAAAGATGGAGAAAGTTATCAAATGATTATATTGAAACACCAGAGCCAGATGTTTGCACAGGAGAATTCTACAAACCTTCAAAGATTAGATAATATTCATGCTCTGTAAATTGTTCCACAAATTGTTTCAAAGTGTAGAAAATGAAGGAGAACTTCCAAATTCTTTTTAAGAAGTAAGTTTAACATTGGTATCTAGACCTAATAAAGATTAATAATAGCAGTAATAATAATAACAATAGTGTAGCTTAGAGAAAACTATAGACTAATTTGCTTTATAAATACAGATACAAAAATTGAGTAAAATTTTAGCAAAAAGAATCTCAAACCATCATAATAAAATAAAACATCAATACTAAATTTCAGGAGTGCAAGGAGTTTCAATATGAAGAAATCTATTAATATAATTTACCTTATTAATAGATTTAAGGAGAAAATAATGTGGGAGAAAAGAGTAAAAAAAGTAGAGCTAACAAATGAATCAAATTCTGGTTGTGTGAAAAATACAAATATGAAAAATCATATTATCTCCATGGGTGCTGAAAGATTTTCAACATTTAAAACCCAGTCCTGAAAAAGGCACTCAATAACATGGGAATTAATGGATACTTTCTTTACACAATTTTATATATGGACACATACATAGACACACCATATAATTTGTGTATATATGTATGTATATGTCCTAAACTTAGCACCTTATTTAATTGGGAAGCATGAAATGTTGACCAAGACTAGAAATAAGGTAAAGATGTCCCCTCTCTCTATTACTATTTAACACTGTATTGGAGCTGTTGATCAATGCCATTAGATAAAGGTATACAAATTCAAGAAGAAAAACTATGTATGTAGGTGAAATGATAGTGAATCTTGAAAACCCAAGAATTAGTGATTAAACAAATGGAAATTAAATAAGGAATTTAGTAAGATAGTAAGATATAAAATTGACATGAAAATCCATTACCTTCATATGTATATATATATAGCTAATTATAGGATACAACATAAGAGGAAAAACTTGTTTGTAGTTGCAACAATAAGGTGAATCTTAAATATGTATTTTAGATTCCACATATAAGTAAAATTATATAGTATTTGTCTTTCTCAGTCTGACTTATTTCACTTAGCATTATACTTTCTAGGTCCACCTGTGTTGTTGCAAATGTCTAGGTCTCATCCTTTTTTATGGCCAAGTAATATTCCAGTGTGTGTGTGTGTGTGTGTGTGTGTGTGTGTGTGCACGTGTGCATACACATATACACATATATACATATATCTTCTTGGGGTTGAGGGGATAGGTAAAATGGCTGAAGGGGAGTGGGAGATTGGGCTTCCAGTCATAGAATGAATAGTTCATGGGGATGAAATGTCCATCACAGGGCATATTGTCAGTGGTAGCGTGATAGTGTTGTCTAGGGACAGGTGGCAGCTACACTTTTGGGAAGCACAACACATGTATAGAGATGTTGAATTACTGTGTTATTTACCTGAATCTAATGTAGCATCAGGTGTCAATTGTGCTCAAAAGGAAAGGAAAAAAAAAAGTAAAATCAAAACAAGGAAATTTTAAGATGCTCCTGAAGACATGAAAGTAGACTTGAACAACTAAAAAAGCATCCATTGTTCTTGGAGAGAACTACTCAACATCATTCAGATGTTAGTTCTTCTCAAGTTAGTATATAAATTTAACCCAATTGCAAGAAAAATGCCAACAAGATTTTTTTTCTGAAATAGTTAAATTGATTCTAAAGTCATGTCAAAAAATAAACACACAAGGGGCGCCTGGGTGGCTCAGCGGGTTAAAGCCTCTGCCTTCAGCTTGGGTCATGATCCCAGGGTCCTGGGACCGAGCCCCGTGTCGGGCTCTCTGCTCAGCAGGGAGCCTGCTTCCTCCTCTCTCTCTCTCTCTCTGCCTGCTTCTTCGCTTACTTGTGATCTCTGTCGGGTGAATAAATAAAATCTTAAAAAAAAAAAAATAAACACACAAGAGTTAGGAAACTTTGGGAAGGGAGGAGGAGGAAGCAATGAGGGAAAATGATCTTACCTGTTAGTAAAACATATTCCAACAGGTTGTTGGTTAATACAGGGAAGTGTGGGTATATGAACAGAGAGACCAAAGAAACCAAAAAGGAAGTCCAGAAATGGATTCAAGTATGCCCCAAAATGTATTATTTGGTAAAGTTGGCATTTCAAATAACGAGAAAAGGTGGACTTTTAAATTAATGATGGTGGAACAGCTGGGTAGCCATTGGAGAAAAGATAAAACTGGATCGACAGCTTATGCCATGTGTCATAAACTAAAGGGATGAGAAATCTCAATGTAAAAAATACAAAATAAGGGGCACCTGGGTGGCTGAGTTTGTTAAGTGTCTGCCTTAGGCTAAGGTCATGATCCCAGGGTCCTGGAATTGAGCTCCACATTGGGCTCCCTGCTAGTGGGGAACATGCTTCTCCCTCTCCTCCTCACTCATGCTCTGTCTCACTCACTCACTCTCAAATAAATAAATAAAATCTTAAAAAAATACAAAATAAACAATCACACCAGTACTGGAAGAAAGCACAGTTGAATGGTTTTGTAACATGAATGTAGGAAAAAAGCTTTCTAAATGTGACTCAAAATCCACATGCAAAAAAAAAAAAAAAAAGAAAAAAAAAGAGGTCAATAATTTCTACTACATAAAAGTAAGAAAAAATTGCATGGCAAAAAGTAAGAAAAATCAAAAGAAAAGTGGATCACTGGAAGAAAATGTTTGCAACATGATGTATCAGAAATAAATGACTATCTCCATAATGTCTAAAATGTTTTTAAAAATTGAGAAAAAAAAAACCCAAATCACCCCTTTCTGCAAAAATAAGAAAATGATCTTCAAACACATGAAAGGATGCTCAACTGCACTCAGAATAAAATAATGCTGATTAAAACTGTACTTTTTTTCACAGATCAAAATGAAAAAACTCACAAGTTGGACCATCCATGGCTGGCGAGGCAGTGGAGAAACAGTCTGTGTTGTATGCTGGGGCTGCCATTAAAAACTACCGCAGACTGGGTGACTGACACACAGAAGTGTATTTTCTCACCATTCTGAAGGCTAGAAATCCAAGATCAAGTTGTTGGCAGGTTTGGTTTCTTCTGAGGTCTCTGTCCTTGGCTTGCAGATGGCTGCCTTCTCACTGTGTCCTCACATGGCCTTTCCTCTGAGCAAGCACATCCCTGGTATAATTCTGTGGGTCCAAATTTCTTCTTCTATGACACCAATCAGATTGGATGAGGGGTCACCTTACTGGCCTTATTTTTACTTACACACCTCTTTAAAGGCCCTGTCTCTAAATATAGTCACATTCTAAGGTACTGGCGATTAGGGCTTCAGTATATGAATTTTAAGGGGGAACTATTTAACCTATAAGCCAAGTACGTACATTGCTGATATAATCCATTGGGAAGAAGTTCTGGCTAGCTAAAATATTCTCTGTGCAACATTTACCCTTTGACAGCAATCTGATCCTCCAGAACTTTGCCCTGAAGCTGACCCTCCAAAACAAATAAGCAAGCAAAAAGCATATGCACAAAATTATTCATCAAACTGTGATCACAGAAACAACCTGCATGCCAATACAGAAAATAATGGTTAAATAAACTGTGGTACATCCACACATTGGAGTAACTATTTGACTACAAAAAGAATGGGGGAAGATCTCTATTAATTATTCAGATAGATTTCTAAGATAGATTTCAAATAAAAACTACAAAGTGAAAAAGAGGACATAGGAAAGAAAAACACACACATGTTTTTGTGAAAAGAAACTTGGGAAGCGTAAACCAGAAGTTAATGAAATAGTTGCCTCCATGACAAATGTAGGGTAAGAATGAGAAAAAGGTAGAGGGATGAGGAAATAGTGACACTTTTCTGAGTTTGCCTTCTCATATAGTTTTTACTTTTAAACCATCATAACAGTATGTATTTTTGAAAATAAAGTTTAATAAACAAGAGCCCAGTCCCCTAATTTGGACAAAAAGAAACAAATGAACCCTACTGTACAACCAGTTGATAGCAGACCCCTACGGAAAGAAAGGCTCATCCTAACTAATTGAACACAAAACTGGCCACATGCCTAGTGGGATACAGTCTAAAGGTGAAAAAGAATTGTAAAGAAATTTGGGCTTTACTTGGTAGGTGTGCTGTTGGTTGTGATACTGGCATCACAGTTCCCATACTACTTTGTGAGAATTACAGGATAGAGCAAATGAGTTAACACCAGGTGTTGTTAGGAACCAGGTTTTATCATGAGAGAAGGGAGCTACAAATGTGGGACAGGAGGAGGTGACGAGCTCTCGGTGTTGGATTTGAAAGTATCAGAATGACTCATGATTTCAAAACATATTTCTTAGTTCTGTTGAATGGGTATCAGGAAAGAAAAGTACAAGTTCAATCTGGAGTATCTTACTGTCCCTGAAAGCAAGAGAGTGTTAAAAAACCAAAAACTTATCCACCTTCCCCTGGAGCACAAGTGAACACAGGAGCTAGCTTGAAGAACTTCCCACTGGCTAAATTAGGGAAGCATTGAGTATCCCAAGAACAATGCTAATAATGTATTTTATTACGCTGAATTAAAAATGATATTTAAAAACAAGCAAACACACAAGACTAAAGGAGATGAGAGAGTGAAAAGGGGTTCTTTACAGAAGAATGGTAAGGGAATGTAGAAGCAATGACAGAAAATGACCATTTTGTCACCATTGAGGTAATGATTAATTCAGGCAAGTATCAGCAATGGATTCTAAAATTTTTTGGTGAAAGATTCTTGAATAACAAGATATTCTTACCATTTTAAAGTTTAGCCTCACAAGTTATTTACTAATTTAAAAAAAAGTTATTTCTACTTTGAAATAAATCTGTTAGACATCTCTTGACCAGTAATCAAATAGCATTAACCGTAATGGGATAATCTGACATTATTGCTTCCTGATGTGATGCACAAAAAAAGACCCAATGCCATTTACACTATATCCTTGCCCAATATGTCTATTCAGAATTTAAACATGAGAAAACAATCAGGAAAGTCCAAGTCTGTGGGACTTTGGGTGTTGCAAAAATTCACTCTCAGTGAAAGATAAGAAAAAAAAAAAAGTGGAGGAGTTGTTCACAAAGAATAAAAAGGACACGACAAGTAACTATAATCTATTTTATTAGATTTGACTTTTGATTAAAAATAATTAAATATTAAATACATTGTCAGGATATTTGGGAAAATTTGAGTATTTCTTATATATTACATAGTATTATGGCATCAATGCTAAGTTTCTTGAGAGTGATCATGGCATTGCGGATAGTAGGAGAATGTCCTACAAAGAAGAAACTGGTCCTAGAGAGGATATTTGGAAGTAGGAATATAAAGTGATGAACTCAGGGGAACTGAAGACCTAGTACTCCTAAGTATGTCTAAAATGTAAGTGGGATTTCAGGTCCGTTTAGAGAATCAATGTTTAGAGGTCAATGAGAAAAGATAGTGTGTCTAATTGGAGTAAAAGGGTGGATGAAATTGGCAAGTGTGCATACTGACTTGAGAGATCTAAAAAACATTCATGAAGAAACATTCATGGTACCATTAGAAAGGTTAGTTTAAAAGTCAGGAATCAAATTAGAGACAAATTCCAAACTGAGGTGACAGCTGAAGACATTGTGGGAGGTCAGATTTCCCAAGATGGTAGAGACAGGGATGACTATGGGGCTGAGCATAGAACATTGGAAAACCTCTGCATTCTTTATCCTGTTGTCTTATCCACCCTCTACTGGAGCACATTCCAGCATATCAGAGCTTCAAAGAACATCGCTTCATTGTCAGTTAGCAACACCTGTGCATTAGTCAAGTCCCACCAAGAAAACATAAGTCATGGAGATGGTATGTCTTCTGGTAGTGTCAGAAAAGTTAAGGAAACACAGAATTTGGGGCACCCAGTCCAGAATGTCAAGAGTGGGAAACCATTACTACTTTTGTATCAAGGAGCACAGAGAAGAAATAATGTTCTTGGTGCCTGGTGTGACTTGGAGCCCTGGAGGAAGGATTGCCCAGTGGGAAATTTAGACAAAGAACATGCCTGGTGCCAGAGAGGCCTAACTGAAAGGTAGAAGAAGGGAGAAGAAATACCCCAATCTCTCTCACATTCACATTAAAAACACAGATATAATTCACATAAAATTTCATATAACATAGAACTCATCATTTTAAAGCATATAATTGAGTGGTTTTTAGTATATTCACAAGGTTGTACAATCATAATCATTATCCAATTCCAGAACATTTCATTTCCATCATCTCAAAAAGAAACCCACACCCAGGAGCTGTCAGTTATCTCCTTACCCCAGCCCCTGGCACCTAATTCAATTTTCTGTCTCTATGGATTTGTCTATTCTGGACTGTTCTTTGTATGAATGGAATCATACAATATATGACCTTTTGTGTTTTTCTTCTTTCACTCAGCATAATAGTTTCAAGGTCATCCATTTTACAGTATGTATCACTAATTCATTCCTTTTTTTATGAATGAACAATATTCCATCATATGGATATATCACATCTATCTGTCTATCCAATAACTGATGGATATTTGGGTCATTTTCACTGATTTCCTGCTTGTACAGAGCCTCAGTGTCAGCCAGGGCCAACTCAGGTCTTTCGTGAGACTGTGTGTAACTATGTGCATAGTGTGTTATCTTCTAGATTTGCCAAGGACCTGTAGACAACTCACTGTCTAGATTCTTCTAAGCATTTTGGTTAGCCTATTGTTTTCTCCCATGTCTCTGGCAGTGCCCATATTAAAACACTAGCTGTTAAATGATTTCTACAAATGGCTCTACCCCTAAAGGCTTTCATTATTATGCAAGTTATAAGGCAGGTGAAGAGACTTTTGAGTGAAATGTAGTTTCTTGAGTGTGGTCTACCAGAGAACCAAGAGAAGGTCAAATAATTATTATTCTTTGGGAATGAGTCTCTGAGAGTGTTTCAACTTCATTCTGCCCTGTCAGGTACCAGGAATGTAGGGTATTTCTCAAGGCTCCCACTAAGCTGGGGAGTGGGGATGAGACTAGGCTAAGAGTTGTTGCTCTTACTGAGATTCAGTTGTTTTTCTTGAATAAGTTACTGGGTTGTTCCAAGCTTGTGATTAATTTCCAAAGTTCTGAAAAATTTTGATTCTGACAGTTTTTTGCAACAATTTTGGGGGCTGATTTTAAGGAAGGGATTTTTTGGGATGTTCTTATTCTACCATTTTTGTGACATTGCTTCACACCCCTATTTTTAATATCCTGTCAGTGGACAGGGCATAGATGGTAGAAAATGGAATGCAGCATGGGTGAATGGTAAATCATTAGCTCACCTTAGAACAGTAGTCAGGCTTTGACATAATGCAATATCAGTGGTCAGTTGAAACCTGTCTATGTTTCAAATAAATCAAATTTCTCCTTTGATACCTGTAAGTCAAAAGGAAATAAAGAAATAATTTTGGTCAAGAGATCTTTTGAGTCTTTGAGACACCAATATGGTCCAAGTTTCAATATTTTCTTGCAGCCCTCATGCCCACTGTTTAATCCAATAACCTTACTATACTCTAAGGAAAACCTTTTTCAAACCAGCATTCTTTTTAGGAGGACTAGATGAAGAATTTCCTTCCCATAGTCTTCAATCTCACAGAAGATCAGGTCTTATAAGAAAGAAGAAAGAAAAACATACAACTAAAATCCATGTCAGCACACTATTCCTCTTTTCCAGAGCTTTATGCTGGCCATTTAAAATAGGTTCATTTCTGTAGTCAGTCTCAGAATACTCCTTTTGTCCAAAGGCAAAGGAAACAAAAGCAAAGATGAACTTTTGGGACTTCATCAAAATCAAAAGCTTCTGCACAGCCAAGGAAATAGTCAAGAAAACAAAGAGGCAACCCACAGAATGGGAGAAGATATTTGCAAATGACAGTACAGATAAAAGGCTGATATCCAGGATCTATAATGAACTCTCAAACTCAACACACACAAAACAGACAATCATATCAAAAATGGGCAGAAGATATGGACAGACACTTCTCCAATAAAGACATACAAATGGCTATCAGACACATGAAAAAATGTTCATCATCACTAGCTGTCATGGAGATTCAAATTAAAACTACATTGAGATATCACCTTACACCAGTTAGAATGGCCAAAATTAGCAAGACAGGAAACAACATGTGTTGGAGAGGATGTGGAGAAAGGGGAACCCTCTTCCACTGTTGGTGGGAATGCAAGTTGGTGCAGCCTCTTTGGAGAACAGTGTGGAAATTCCTCAAGAAATTAGAAATAGAACTTACCTATGACCCTGCCATTGCACTACTGGGTATTTACCCCAAAGATACAGATGTCGTGAAAAGAAGGGCCATCTGTACCCCAATGTTTATAGCAGCAATGGCCATGGTCGCCAAACTATGGAAAGAACCAAGATGCCCTTCAACAGACGAATGGATAAGGAAGATGTGGTCCATATACACTAGGGAGTATTATGCCTCCATCAGAAAGGATGAATACCTAACTTTTGTAGCAACATGGACAGGACTGGAAGAGATTATGCTGAGTGAAATAAGTCAAGCAGAGAGAGTCAGTTATCATATGGTTTCACTTATTTGTGGAGCATAACAAATAGCATGGAGGACATGGGGAGCTAGAGAGGAGAAGGGAGTTGGGGGAAATTGGAAGGGGAGGTGAACCATGAGAGACTATGGACTCTGAAAAACAATCTGAGAATTTTGAAGGGGTGGGGGGTGGGAGGTCGGGGTACCAGGTGGTGGGTATTATAGAGGGCATGGATTGCATGGAGCACTGGGTGTGGTGCAAAAATAATGAATACTGTTATGCTGAAAATAAAAAATAAATTTAAAAAATTAAGCAAAAAAAAAAAAAAAAAAGGAATACTCCTTTGTCCTCAGCAGATGTGAAGAATAGCTTGATACCATCTTCTGTAAAGCAATTCTTCACGAAACTGAAGACCGTTATGAAATGTGTGGGTCTTCCATCAAATAATCTTTCTCATAAAACCAACGTGCCTGTGGATAGAAAACTTCTGGCCCAGTAGGAGAGGAGCTTTGATGTGGTCTGCAAAGTTATTGGGTTCCAGAAAGCAATCACTAAGTTACCACTTAGTCAAACCCTTTAATTTCCCTGTGCTGTTAGAACACATGGACTCCTATCTCCTTCTTGAAGAGGCAGGTGTGTGTAACAATGTGCATAATTTAGGTGGTGAAATTCAACCAATATTTTATATTCTGTGACTGGCCTAGGGTTTCTAAGCAGGGATGTTACTGCTCTACATTTGTCAAGAAAGAATAATATGAAGACCTTGCTTGAGAAGGGATGGGGATGTTGTCTATTGATCCATGGATGTCTAGAACACCTTTTGGGGTCTTGGATCATCCACTACATTTATTCTACTCTTACTATGTACATTGCTGCAAGAGACCTGATGAGGAAACTAGAATCCAGTCGAGTTGCATAAGAAGACAACTGCAGCCTCAGCACAGTGGTATAGTAGTGATATAAACATAAATTATGGTGGCAAGGGGAGTTAGAGAGGAGAAGGGAGTTAGCGGAAATTGGAAGGGGAGGTGAACCATGAGAGACTATGGACTCTGAAAAACAATCTGAGGGGTTTGAAGTGGCAGGGGTGTGGGAGGTTGGGGGGGCCAGGTGGTGGATATTAGAGAGGGCACGGATTGCATGGAGTACTGGTTGTGGTGCAAAAATAATGAATACTATTATGCTGAAAATAAATAGAAAAATTTTACAAAAATTAAAAAAAATTATGGTGGCAGGATTTGACCCTGGGCTTTGGGGCAAAACTGAAATTTCTCCTTATGCAGAGTTTCTTATTCCTTCTGCCATTTTCCTTTGCTCTAGGTCCCCTCTTGCTTTTGGCAGCCTTATATCCTGGAATCTCAAAAATTAGTGCCCACTTAGATTTGCTTTCCCAGTGTTAAATTAATTAAACAGGGAGGCCATAGACCGAAGTGGCTTTAATACCTTAGTAGCCTATGTAAGCAAAGCAAAACCTAAGCCAGTAATGTCTGAGAAATTGAAACACAAGGATAAACAATCATAAACAACAAACAAGGCTTTCCCAAATAATGCATAAATTATAGACAATCAAATAATTTCCTTACTTTGCGTCTGTGTTTCTTCTATAAAAATCTTTTCCTTAGCTCCTGTTGGTGAAATTCTCCCAACCATTTCTGGTTGCCCAATTAGAACTGATTTTTGCCCTAATAAACCCTTAAAAATTTAATATATTTTCATTTGTCTAAACACAAGCATACCATGTTCCAATATTTTCCCCTTTCATTCTAGACATTAAAATTTACCTATCTCACACCCTTATAGCATCAGAAATTTAGTCTGACTACTAATATATATCAAGATGACAATCACTGAAAAAGATGACTGTTACCTCTTCTAAGCAACATGTTTGAATTTTAACAGTACCTTTCGATCTTTAACTTGAAAGGGAAATCAACGAAAATTCCAGGGAGACAAACCATGAGAGACTCTTGACTCTGAGAAACAAACTGAGGGTTGTAGAAGGGGAGGTGGGTACGGGGATGAGGTAACTGGGTGATGGGCATTAAGGAAGGTACACGATGTGATGAGCACTGGTGTTATATGCAACTGATGAATCATTGAACAATACATCTGAAACTAATGACATACTACAGGTTGGCTAATTGAATTTAAATTAAAAAAAAAAAAAAGAAAATTCCTGGAAAAATAGCAAGGTGTATGAGCTGAAAAATTTATGGCTACCATCTCATTCCCTTCTCCTCCATGTCAACTCTCCATAGGACACTTTAAATATGTAGACCATTCAATCTTCATGATAACCCTATGAAGAAAGTACTATCATTTTAATGTTCATAAAGTGAGTAACACAGGTAGTAAAAGGCAGAGCTGTGACTTGAATCCAGGTCAATCTGATTTCAAAGCCTTAAGTGTCTCTCCTCGGGCAGCTGCTTTGGCTGGATGCAGTTTGGACTGAATATCGCCTGCCAGGGACACTGTGGTGGGAAGTCATGTACTTGGCCTCACTACATCCTCCCCTTTTTATTCTAGTCAGATAGGTAGTCCCTTCCAACTCAGAAATCTCCTTTGCTCTAATTTTTATTTCTTTCTCTGAATTTTAAAATATATGTATTTTTTATTTCTTTTCAGCATAACAGTATTCATTGTTTTTGCACCACACCCAGTGCTCCATGCAATATGTGCCCTCCCTAATACCCACTACCTGGTTCCCCCAACCTCCCACCCTCACCCCGCCCCCTCAAAACCCTCAGGTTGTTTTTCAGAGTCCATAGTCTCTCATGGTTCATCTCCCCTTCCAATTTCTCTCAGCTCCCTTCTCCTCTCTCCCATTTTGGGGCTGAACTGACATGAGAAACCTCAGGCCTTTCTCTTTTGGTGGCACCAAGTTGCTGAGAGACCAGGGAGAAACAATAAAAACCACTGTTCCATTGGAAATTGTCCTTGCATGAGTTTTGAAATTAGTGAATGTTTAATAGCTAGGTAACCCAGAGTAGGGTTCTGCATCAAATGAAGGGGCATAAATAACACTGTGATCTCAATAGAAAGGGAGAAAACACCATTATGCCCTTCTTTTCTCCTCCATATGTTGTGAGTTGTGAGGGGCATGGGAGAAAGGTGAGCTCCAGGAATGATGTTTATGAGCACTCAGATCTTAATGAAACACCAGGTTGGAAATGTGGTAGGCACGAGTCAGGAAATTCTAAGGCCTGACTTGCACTGCAATAGAACAACTCCCTTCTGATTACCTGTGAACAGGGTATCTGTGACCAGGTTGGGACCACCTGGCTTCTTTCCCTACCATGTAACCAGTTGGGCAAGAAACCCAGGGCAGGTCAGCTAGAAACAAATAATTCTCTGTTTCAGTCTCCCACATATTGGTGAGATTCAGGGCCAGGCAAAATAGGGATTATATGTTTGAATTTGCCTATGATGATTACAGAAAAATTGAAAGCCAAATTTGGATAATAATTGCTTGCATATTAGCCATGACTCTTCTTTCATCAACTGCTGACTGAGGTAGGTAAATGAGTTGGCTGGAAGAGATCTTAATTTCCATGTGAGACTTGAAGTCATCTAGAGATAGAACTCTGGGTGAATATATGGACTGTGTGAATTTTGGTTATATTCTGTAAATGTCCCCATAATCCATGCCCTCAGTGTATATGTTATTATGCTCTATTTGCCTTTACAGGATTCTATTTCCTTAAATTTCCTCTTTTCCATTGTTTTCCACTACTCTTTGCAAATGAACAGTATGTCCTATACATTTAGCCTGGAGCAGAGGGAAACAAAACCACTCAGAGATCCAGAGGAGGGTGAGGTTAGCCACTGGTGAGGACATTTGGATCCAGTGCCAGAGATCCACAGGGTGCTTAGCACATAGTTGGAACTGGATCTCAGTCCGTTTTCATTGATTTTTCACAAAATGGTGTCTCTGGATTTCAGGTTGTTGGCAAGAACTAAATATAAGGTGTGGCAGTGTGTTTGGCCAAAGTTAGAATTTTTTGGTTGTGGTGAAATCTGAGGGCAAAATCAAAATCCCATCTTCTCCCCCAACTAAAGCCACTGAAAATAGTTCCTCACTGTGGTTTCTGAGATTCAAAGAAAAGACAGCTCCAAGTGGTTTATTACACAAGGTTCAGAAGGCTCATGGACATCTAACAGTTCTCACCATACTGGATTTTGATGGGTTAAGTGTAAGTGAATCAGGAACATAAGGATTAAATTTCCTCTCCAGTACACATTGGTTTTAAATGAGGGGAAAGGTGCTTGGGGATAGTGCATTTATTTGCCAAATACAAACATTCAAAAAAATAGTTCAAGATGTCTCAGTAAATTCAGCCGGCTGCCTAATTCCCTGTCTCCCTGGAGTGCTTGTCTGCATACACATGTTGATAGGTACACAGATATCATGCCTAGTCTTCTGGAACATAAGTCTCTGATACAGATAACTATAAATTCCTAGATAGCCTAGTGATAGTTTCAGCACTCTTTTCCCCAAAATATGGACCCAAACTTCCTCAAGCTCTCTCCTCTCATCCCATGTTTGCTCAATTGCCTGTCCTCATGAGGTAAAGAGATTTTGTATTGACCAAGAATCCGTGTCTTAAATATTTAGATTTAAAGCCTGTACCTTGTCTCCTGTTTGCATGCAGTAACATATTAATGACTATTGGTTGGTTTGAGGTGAGACCCATAAGTGGTGAATATGTGGTGCAGTTTCTCTGGATCTAAATCTAAATATGCTAGATTACAGAAGGTGATAAGCAAGGAGGAAGGGGGCACAAAGATAGTGGAGTCTTCATCAGGTAACTGGTGGTAAAGGCATGGAAAAGAGGGTAAGAACTATGGAGCTAGGGGGAAGTTGAAGTCCAAGAAAACTGCTGAGTCTACATGTCCTTTGGCAAGAAGTTGGGAACAAAGCGTTTCAACAATCTAATTTGTTTAGACCAATTTTAATGATGAAAAGTAGGGACAGGAACTGACTATTTCTTTATGGCAGTGGGTTGGATTATCTTAGGTTAAACTTGTTGTATGGCAACAACACGCCAATCACGTCAGAATCTACTATGATCATGTCTGGCTACACACTATGGTATTGGCAGTGTTTAGAAAGAGGGAGTAGATATGGAGTAGGGGGTGAAGGAGAGAGAAGATGCTTCCAAGTGACAAACCTGCTATAGGGTAGACTGAGGTGTCAATGCTAGAGAACGAGAAAGGGGATACGGTGATGATGATATGCAGAGATGGTATCTTGAAGTATCATTAGTGCATATTTGTTTTGGAGTCGTATGCATTCTTGTGTTTGTTTAAAAACTCTTGTAATATAAATAATATAAATAGATGAAGCTTGTCCTAAATCCTTATTTCACTTTCTAAGAGAAGAACATAGTACAGTACAAGGTACAGATAAAATCCCAGTGAGTTGAATTTTGATGCTTATCTCCATTCCTGACTTTTTATTTCCTTTAGATTCTTATTCCATTCTGTTCCTTGGGATTTCCTTTATTTTTTTATGGAGACATGAAATTATGCTTTTTTAAATTTTAATAGTGGTGACAAAGCATTCATATTAGACTTTTATCACCCCCCAAGTTTGTGGATTACCATAAAATCTTTTATATAGAGAGAGCATTTGATGATATTTCTGTGTTGTTAATATGCAGCTCTAAGCTTTACAGGTTAGAAGACTCAGTCATCACTTTAAAATAACTACTTAAATAAGACTTGATAGAATTCCTTGATTGAATTCATCCTTGAGATGCCATTTTATGCTTAAGTTCCTCTTCAAAGAGGGAAAAGGAGTAAGGTTGCCATCATCCTAGTTACAGAAATTAAAGCAGAGGGATATGCACTGAACCTGAGTAATGCTGTGGGTAATCGGTGAAGTTAAGAAGAGGAGCCAGAGAAATCAAAGGGTATCAGAGAAAGGATAGGAGAGTTAGAAAGTCATTTGTTGGTTAAGATGGAATAACTCTCAAGAAGTGAGCACCAGAAGACATATAAATGGCCAAAAAACATATGAAAAAATGCTCCACATCCCTTGGCATCAGAGAAATACAAATCAAAACCACAATGAGATACCACCTTCCGCCAGTCAGAATGACTAAAATTAACAAGACAGGAAACAACAAATGTTGGCAAAGATGCAGAAAAAGGGGAATCCTCCTATACTGTTGTTGGTGATGCAACCTGGTACACTCTGAAAAACAGTATAAAGTTCCCTCAAAAAGTTGAAAATAGAGCTACCTTACAATCCAGCAATCACACTACTGGGTATTTATCCATAAAAATATGAATGTAGTAATCTGAAGGGGCATCTGCATCCCAATGTTCACAGCAGCAATGTCTATAATAGCTAACCTGTGGAAAGAGCCTGCACATCCATTGACAGATGGATGGACAAAGAAGATGGAATATTAGTCAGCCATCAGGAAGGATGAATATCTACAATTTGCATCAACATGGATGGACCTAGAGGGTATTATGGTGAATGAAATAAGTCAATGAGAGAAAGACAATTATAATATGGTTTCACTCATTTGTGGAATATAGGAAACAGCACAGGGGATCATGGGAGAAGGGAGGGAAAACCGAATGGGAAGTCATGAGAGAGAGAGAGAGAGAGAGAGAGAAACCATGAGAGACTCTTAACTCTAGGAAACAAACCAAGGGTTTCTGGAGGTGAGGTGAGTGGAGAGATGGGGTAATTGGGTAATGGGCATTAAGGAGGGCATGAGATGTGATGAGCACTGGGTTTTATACACAACCGATTAATTGCTGAACACTACATCTAAGACTAATTATGTACTATATGTTGTTGGCTAATTGAGTTTAAATTTTAAAAAAAGTGAGTACCAGGACAGCAAGAATTTTAACTGATAGTATATGAAAAACAGGACTCAGATCTCAGGTAGATGTAGGAATGGCTGCACAGCTGACTGCACATATTGCTTTCCAATGAACAAGGGTCCACCTGGGAGAGGACGAAGCTGGGGTATGATCAGTGGGCTTCCAGAAAACTCAGAGGCAGAAGTGACTGTTACCATCACTTGCATTCTGGATGATAAACTTGCTAATACATTTGTTAGGCTAGAGAATGATATCAAACTAAGAGATTGGGAAAAGCAAAGGTCACAGGAATAGAAGACACAATTATAAGTGTTGTGAATTAAGAAAGAAGGCAAGAATATGATAATCCATCTGGGGTGAAAGATCAAACTAAGTCCCCCAAGGGTCCCAAATTTTCCTCCTGTGATCAAAATGGAATGAGAAAACATTCTTGAAGCCCATACAACTTGATGAATATGTGCTAGGACCAGGTACTGTGAGGGGTGCTTTCAAATGTGGTATTTTATCTCATGCTCAAAACACGTGAATGAAAAAGGTTTTATGGTGTTTTTTCAATTGACTGTTGAGGAAGCTGAGGTTTGAATTGAAAGGACTTGCCCAAAATAGCGCAAGTCACGAGTCTCAGATCTGGACATGGAATGTGGAGTTTGTGACCACACACTCCATGTTTCTGCATGCAACACTTCTATGATTTTGTGGGAAGGATATTTCTGTGTCACTACTGAGCAAAAATGGACCTTTAAAACACAGAAAGTCAGAAGACTGGACCTATGATCTTTCCTTTAGCTGCTCAAGGCTGTTAATTCTCTCAGAACCTATTTCTGAGTTTTACTACTGGTCCTGATCCTGTCTCATCATGTAACTAGAGACAAGTCATGTAGTCAGTGAAGTCTCAATTACCTTGTCTGTAAAATGATCTGGATCACAAGCACTTGACACTATGACATTCACATCTGCATGAATCTCTGGAGTTGCAGCTCATCTGCCAGCTCTGAGTCTGCAGTGTTTCAGAGGCAACAAACCAGATGGAAAAGGACAAGAGCATAGACTTGTTTCTGGGACAAATCGGAAGTGAGGATGTGGGGGAACCTGTCTCTGACTGGGTCTCCACTCCTTATGGCCTCTTCAATTCTTTAAATGTCTACTATGAGTCTACACCCAGAGGTCCTTGTGTCTGTTACCACTCAGTCAGTTCTCCCAAGAGCTTGTCAACCTGGGTTTAAAATATTATCTTGTCCCTGGAGGACTTATTTTTCAAGAGTTGACTCTAATAAGTGGAAATTAAAGATTAAAAAAAAATAAGCCAATAGATTTTTGAAATGCCAGTTTCACTACTGTGTTTAAGAATGGCATGGAGGCTGCACCAACTTGCATTCCCACTGATAGTGTAAGAGGGTTCCTCTTTCTCCACATCCTTTCCAACACATGTTGTTTACTGTCTTGTTAATTTTGGCCATTCTAACTGGTGTGAGGTGATATCTCAATGTGGTTTTGATTTGACTCTCCCTGATGGCTAATGATGATGAACATTTTTTCATGTGTCTGTTAGCCATTTGTATGTCTTCTTTGGAGAAGTGTCTGTTCATGTCTTCTGTCCATTTTTTGACATGTTTATCTGTTTCATGTGTGTTGAGTTTGAGGAGTTCTTTATAGATCTTGGATATCAGACCTTTGTCTGTACTGTCATTTACGAAAATCTTCTCCTATTCTGTGGGTTACCTCTTTGTTTTGTTGACTGTTTCCTTTGCTGTGAAGAAGCTTTTGATCTTGATGAAGTCCCAAAGGTTCATTTTCACTTTTGTTTCCTTTGCCTTTGGAGTCATATCTTGAAAGAAGTTGCTGTGGTCAATGTTGAAGAGGTTACTGCCTATGTTCTCCTCCAGGATTCTGATGTATTCCTGTCTAATGTTGAGGTCTTTTAACCATTTCAAGTTTATCTTTATGAATGGCATAAGAGAATGGTTGAGTTTCATTCTTCTACATGTAGCTGTCCAATTTTCCCAGCACCATTTATTGAAGAGACTGTCTTCTTTCCATTGTATATTTTTTCCTGCTTTGTCGAAGTTTATTTGACCACAGAGTTGCGGGTCTATATCTGGCCTGTCTACTCTGTTCCACTGGTTTATGTGTCTGTTTTTGTGCCAGTACCATTCTGTCTTGGTGATCACAGCTTTGTAGTAAAGCTTGAAATCAGGCAACATGATGCCCCCAGTTCTGTTTTCTTTTTCAACATTTCCTTAGCATTTTGGGGTCTCTTCTGGATCCATACAAATTTCAGGATTGTTTGCTCCAGCTCTTTGAAAAATGCTGATGGAATTTTGATCAGAATGGCATTGAAAGTATAGATTGCTCTAGGCAGTATAGACATTTGAACAATGTTTATTCTTCTGATCCATGAGCATGGAATGGTCTTCCATCTTTTTGTGTCTTCTTCAAATTCTTTCATCAGTGTTCTGTAGTTCTTTGAGTACAGATCCTTTACCTATTTGGCTAGGTTTACTCCCAGGTATCTTATGGTTCTTGGTGCTATAGTAAATGGAATCAATTCTCTAATATCCTTTTCTGTATTTTTGTTGTTAGTGTATAAGAAAGCAACCGATTTCTGTACATTGATTTTGTATCCTGCCACATTACTGAATTGCTGTATGAATTCTCGTAGTTTGGGGGTGGAGTCTTTTGGGTTTTCCATATAAAGTATCATGTCATCTGTGAAGAGAGTTTGACTGCTTCATTGCCAATTTGAATACCTTTTATTTCTCTTTGATGTCTGATTGCTCTTGCTAGGACTTCTAATACTATGTTGAACAAGAGTGGTGAAAGTGAGCATCCTTGTTGTGTTCCTGATCTCAAAGGAAAGGCCGTCAGCTTTTCCCCATTGAGGATGGGTTTTTCATATAGATTTTATGATGCTGAGGAATGTTCCCTCTATCCCTATACTTCGAAGCGTTTTAATCAGGAACAGATGCTGTATCTTGTCAAATACTTTTTCTGCATCAATTGAGAATATCAGGTGATTGCTCTCTTTTCTCTTATTGATTTGTTCTATCACATTGATTGATCTGGGAATGTTGAACCACCCTGCGTCTCATGGATAAATACCACCTGGTCATGGTGGATAATCTTTTTAATGTACTGTTGGATCCTATTAGCTAGAATCTTGTTGAGAATCTTGGCATCCATATTCATCAGGGATATTGGTCTGAAACAATGTGGAGATTCCTTAAGAAATTAAATATAGAGCTACCCTATGACCCTGCAATTGAACTACTGGGTATTTATCCCAAAGATACAGATGTAGTGAAAAGAAGGGCCATCTGTACCGCAGTGTTCATAGCAGCAATGGCCACCGTCACCAAACTGTGGAAAGAACCAGATGCCCTTCACTGGATGAATGGATAAAGAAGATATGGTCCATATATACTATGGAGTATTATGCTTCCATCAGAAAGGATCAATACCCAACTTTTGTATCAACATGGACAGGACTGGAAAAGATTATGCTGAGTGAAATAAGTCAAGCAGAGAGAGTCAATTATCATATGGTTTCACTTATTTGTGGAACATAAGGAATAACACAGAAGACATTGGGAGATGGAAAGGAGAAGTGAGTTGGGGGAAATTGGAGGGGGAGACAAACCATGAGAGACTGTGGACTCTGAGAAACAAACAGGGTTTTGGAGGGGAAGGGGGTGGGTTGTTGGGTGAGCCATGTGGTGGGTATTATGGAGGGCGCTATTGCATGGAGACTGGGTGTGGTGCATAAACAATGAATTTTGAAGCACTGAAAAAAAATTAAATTAAAAAAGAAATGAAGTCCCCCTATCTTCACAGTTGGAGGAGTCAGGAGAAAAGTTCTGAGCTTTCTGCTTGCGGGAGACCATGGATGACCCAGTGCGTAGGAACCCAAAGTGGTCCCCATTCCCACTACTCCCTGCACATGATTGGAGAGAGGGAGACTCCAGGGGTTCCCACCACATTCTGGGTTTGCTGTTTACCTCCGCAGAGCATCCATGATGATTTAAATCATAGCTCTGCAGCAGGGTCACAGCTCCTGGTGTATCCCTAAGATCCCCGCTGCGCCAGGCAGCAGGCAGTGGTGGGCGGGGTGGTGGTGGTGGTGGTGTGGCAGGGCAATGGGCGGGGGTGGGGGTGTGATTCTGAGCTGTGAGAATGGGTATAAAATCTGCCAGTTGACAGCTTTGAGAAAACAGACAACACCCACCTGGAGTTCTGGTCTGGGGCACAGAGACCCCCAGAGAGCCAAATCACAAAACAGTGAGTTGCTCATAAATTTGAGTAAGGGGTGGGAGGCAGAAGAAACCAGTGAAATCTGTAGACATTGCCTGCTAACCTCACATCATTACAGAGGAGGAGGCAGCGCTGCAGGCTCTCTGCAGGGTGAGTGCTGTGGGAGTGTGTGCAGGCGTGTATGCACACACACACACACGCGCGCGCACATTCATTCTATAATGACCTCTACTGAAAACTCCTCCGCCATCCTTCCCATCCGCGGTGTTGCAGCAATTAGGTAGGACTTGGGCAGAATGATTCACGCTTCAATAAATTCAATTTCAACAAAACATAATTATGGTGAGTCACCTAATCGCAGCTGTAATCACGGCCCGCCCCTCCAGAAGTCAAAACAGTTGAGGACATTCAGCAAGGGCGTCTGTTCCCTCATTATGACTGAAGTTTGAATCTTTTGCCAAGCAGCCATACAGTTCCTTCTTAATTTTTTAAAATTATGGAATAGTTCAGACATACATAAAGGTGCACTGCATACCCTAGTGAATACCCTTGTATGCGCCAAGCGGCTGAAAAAGAAAATGTTACAAATAGGCTTGAATCCCTGATCCTATCCCTCTATTTGTCAGTAGAGACAGCAGTATTTGCTTTGGGTATTTATCGTTCCCATTGCTGCTTTTACATATCTACTCTCTCTCTCTCTCTCTCTCTGTGTAATCTTAAAATCACACAGCATTGTTTTCATGTATTGAATATTATTTTTAATTTTTTATAAAGATTTTATTTATTTATTTGACAGAGAGAAGGTGAGAGAGGAAACACAAGCAGGGGGAGTGGGAGAAGGAGAAGCAGGCTTCCTTTTGAGCAGGGAGCCTGATTCTGCAATGCTCCATTCCAGGACCCTGGAATCATGATCTGAGCTGAAGGCAGATCCTTAATGAGTGAGCCACCAGGCACCCCCAGTGTGAATTTTTTTTTTATTTAAAGATTTTATTTATTTATTTGACAGAGAGAGATCACAAGCAGGCAGAGAGGCAGGTAGAGACAGGGGGAGAAGCAGGCTCCCCAATGAGCAGAGAGCCCTATGTGGGCTCTATCCCAGGACCCTGAGATCATGACTTGAGCTGAAGACAGAGGCTTAACCCACTGAGCCACCCAGGCTCCCCACCCAATGTTACTTTTTAATAAGATCGATCCGTTCATTTATCTATCTATCTATCTATCTATCTATCTATCTATCTATTTATTTATTTAAGGGTGGGGAGGGACAAAGAGAGAGGCAGAGAGAATCTTAAGCAGGCTCTGGGCCCAACGTGTAGCAGACATAAG
Source organism: Mustela nigripes (assembly GCF_022355385.1). Taxonomy (NCBI): domain Eukaryota; kingdom Metazoa; phylum Chordata; class Mammalia; order Carnivora; family Mustelidae; genus Mustela; species Mustela nigripes. The sequence goes on along the minus strand of NC_081559.1, from coordinate 27,292,924 downwards.
GCTTAATCTTAAGAACATGAGATCATGACTGGAGTGGAAATCATGATCTGTGCTTAACCAATTTAGCCCGCCAGGCAGGTCTTGAGTGTTGTGTAAATGGCATCATTTGTATATCCTTCCGCCACTTGGTTTCTTTGCTTAACTTTTTGATATTTTTCATATTGAACATATATCTCTAGTTTTCTCATATTACTGCTGTTTAGAATTCCATATACAAATATATCAAAATGTATTTTTTATCCATTCTCTGCTTGATACACATTTAATTTGTTTCTAACATTTTCTACTACAAGTGATATTTGCATGAATATCCTTACACGTGTTTCCTATGCCCATGTGCGAGCTTCCCCAGGGTGTCCGGAGAGTGGGGTTGCCGCTTATTAGGTATCTGCATTGTCAACTTTAGATGCTGCCAAATTGTCCTCTAAAGTACTTGTACCTATTTGCATATCCACCACAAGTTTAGAAGAGTTTCTGTTGTTCTTTGTTTTCTCACCAGTATTTGATACTGTCAGACTTCTAATTTTTGCCCATTTGATAAGTGAAACATTTCCTCATATAGTTGTAGTTTACATTTTCCTAATTCTTGCTGAGATCAAGCAGCATTTCATAGAATGAGGAACCATTCAGATGCCTTCTTTTGTGAATTGTCTGCTCATGTATTTTGCCCCTTGTCTATTGTTTACATTTTGGGGAGGTTTTGATAATATATTAAATCTGTTCCAAATATGGCAACTTTTAATTTCTGTTTATTTCCTTATCAATTTTTTTAAATTTTAATTTTTTAAAAATTTTTTATTTTTTATAAACATATATTTTTTATCCCCGGGGTACAGGTCTGTGAATCACCAGGTTTACACACTTCACAGCACTCACCAAAGCACATACCCTCCCCAATGTCCATAATCCCACCCTCTTCTCCCAAACCCCCTCCCCCCAGCAACCCTCAGTTTGTTTTGTGAGACTAAGAGTCACTTATGGTTTGTCTCCCTCCCAATCCCATCCTATTTCATCTATTCTTCTCCTACACACTTAAGCCCCCCTGTTGCATCATCACTTCCTCATATCAGGGAGATCATATGATAGTTGTCTTTCTGTGCTTGACTTATTTCGCTAAGCATGATACGCTCTAGTTCCATCCATGTTGTCGCAAATGGCAAGATTTCATTTCTTTTGATGGCTGCATAGTATTCCATTGTGTATATATACCACATCTTCTTGATCCATTCATCTGTTGATGGACATCTAGGTTCTTTCCATAGTTTGGCTATTGTGGACATTGCTGCTATAAACATTCGGGTGCACGTGCCCCTTTGGATCACTACGTTTGTATCTTTAGGGTAAATACCCAGTAGTGCAATTGCTGGGTCATAGGGCAGTTCTATTTTCAACATTTTGAGGAGCCTCCATGCTGTTTTCCAGAGTGGCTGCACCAGCTTGCATTCCCACCAACAGTGTAGGAGGCTTCCCCTTTCTCCACATCCTCGCCAGCATCTGTCATTTCCTGACTTGTTGATTTTAGCCATTCTGACTGGTGTGAGATGATATCTCATTGTGGTTTTGATTTGTATTTCCCTGATGCCGAGTGATATGGAGCACTTTTTCATGTGTCTGTTGGCCATCTGGATGTCTTCTTTGCAGAAATGTCTGTTCATGTCCTCTGCCCATTTCTTGATTGGATTATTTGTTCTTTGGGTGTTGAGTTTGCTAAGTTCTTTATAGATTCTGGACACTAGTCCTTTATCTAATATGTCATTTGCAAATATCTTCTCCCATTCTGTCAGTTGTCTTTTGATTTTGTTAACTGTTTCCTTTGCTGTGCAAAAGCTTTTGATCTTGATGAAATCCCAATAGTTCATTTTTTCCCTTGCTTCCCTTGCCTTTGGCGTTGTTCCTAGGAAGATGTTGCTGTGGCTGAGTTCGAAAAGGTTGCTGCCTGTATTCTCCTGAAGGATTTTGATCGATTCCTCTCGCACATTGAGGTCCTTCATCCATTTTGAGTCTATTTTTGTGTGTGGTGTAAGGAAATGGTCCAATTTCATTTTCCTGCATGTGGCTGTCCAATTTTCCCAGCACCATTCATTGAAGAGGCTGTCTTTTTTCCATTGGACATTCTTTCCTGCTTTGTCAAAGATTAGTTGACTATAGAGTTGAGGGTCTCCAGCTTTTGGCTTTTTCATTTTCTTTATAAACAATTTTCACTTTCATTGATTTCTATTCTTATCTTTATTTCATTCTTTCTATTTTGGACTTACTTTACTCTTCTTGGTAGAGCTTGCTAAAGTAGATTAGGTAATTGTTTTCAGGCCTCTCTTTTTTTGCACTTAAATCTGTTTTTTCCTCTGAGCCCTACTTTATTACATCTTCTAAATTTTCATGTTGTATTTTATTTATCATTCAGTTCAAAGTATTTTCCAATTTTGACTCAAAATTATTTAATTATCTGCCATTTAATGTTCAAATAATCAGATTTTCTAGATATTTTATTATTGATTCATTCTCTTGTGATCATAGGATATGATACACATGATTTCAGTCCTTTTGAACTTACTGACACTCGTTTTATAGCATAGAATATAGTCTACCCAGGTGAATGTATTATCTGTGTTTAAAAGGAACTGGTACAGCCACTCTGGAAAACAGTATGGAGGTTTCTCAAAAAGTTGGAAATAGAGCTATGCTACAGCCAGGCAATTGCACTACTAGGTATTTACCCCCCAAATGCAAATATAGTGATTTAAAGGAGCACCTGTGTTCCAATGCTGATAGCAGTAATGTCCACAACAACCAAAATATGGAAAGAGCCCAGATGTCCATCAAGATGAATGGATAAAGATGTGATACACGTGTCCACACACACACACACACACTCACACACTCAATGGAATACTACTCAGCCATCAAAAAGGACGTAATCTTGCCATTTGCAGCAGCATGGATGGAACTAGAGAGTATTATGCAAAGCAAAATAAGTCAATCAGAGAAAAATGATTATCATATGATTTACTAGTATGTGGAATTTAAGAAACAAAACAAAGGAGCATAGGGGAAGGGAAAGAAAAATAAAAGAAGATAAAATGAGAGAGGGACAAACCATAAGAGACTCCTAACTCTAGGAAAGAAACTGAGGTGTTAATAGTGATGTTTATGTCTTCTAATTGTTTTTATCATTGATGAGAGAAGGGTGGTAATGTCTGCTATGATTATGGAATTGTCCTTTTTTAAAAAATAATTCATGCAGATTTATTATTAGGTGCAAACATATTTATAATTATTGTCTTCCTGGTAAATTGCTCCTTAAAAATTAATCTTTGAATATACTCTTTTTAAAAAAGATTTTATTTATTTGAGAGAGAGACAGAGGGAGAGAAAATGAGCAGGAGGAAGGGCAGAAGGAGAAGCAGGCTCCCCACTGAGCAGGGAGTCCAATATGAGATGGATCCCAGAGCCCCAGGATCATGACCTGAACTGAAGTCAGACACTTAACCCACTGAACCACCCAGGCGACCCTTGATTATTATACTTTGTGATAAAGTCTATTTTAAAAACCTGATATTTATATAATTATTGCACTTTTTTTATACTTACTGTTTGCATGGTACACCTTTTCCATCTATTACTTTCAAACTATATGTGTTTTCATATTCAAAGTGTGCCTGTTGCAGACAGTGTAGTTGAGCTGTTTTTTCTATCAACTCTGGCAATCTCTCCCTTTTAATGCTTAGACCATTAACATTTAATGTGATTAGTGATCTGGTTGAATTTAGGTTGACTTTTTTTATTATATGACTTTTTATTATATTATACTTTTTAAAATTATATTATATCTTATTATATGACCATTTGGTTTTTGTTGCTCTGTTCTCCTTTCCCTGCCTTATTCTGGATTATTTGACTATTTTTAGTATTCTATATTAATTTAAATATTGGCTTAAAGTTATACATTATTGTATATTTTCAGTGATTGTCTTATATATTTGTAGAATAGATAGATCCACCATCTATTAAGAATTAATATTACCACTCATGTAAAATAGAGAGACTGACAACCCTTTCTTCTACACTATATCCATCATCTTTTGTATATTAGTTGTTTTATGTATTTCACTTACACATTGAAAACCCCACCAGTATCCAGTTTTTTGGTTCAAGCAGCTACATGTATCATAAAGAGCTTAGGAGGAAGGAAAGTAGTGTTTTATACTTACCTAGATGTGATGGCTTTTTTGATGTGTCCCCTTGGGTAGGCCGAACTAGAGCTCCAGTTTTTCAGTCAAACACAGATAAAAGTGCTGCTGTGAAGGGACTTTGTAAATAGAATTAAAGTCCTTAATTATAACCAGTTGACTCTAAATTAGTCAAAAGGTTTATTATTATTATTATTATTTTTAAAGATTTTATTTATCTATTTGACAGAGATCACAAGTAGGCAGAGAGGCAGGCAGAGAGAGAGAGGGAAGCAGGGTCCCCGCAGAGCAGAGAGCCCGATGCAGGGCTCGATTCCAGGACTCTAAGATCATGCCATGAGCTGAAGGCAGAGGCTTTAACCCACTGAGCCACCCAGGTGACCCCAAAAGGTTTATTATTTTGAGTTAGGCCTTTACAACAGGACTTAGGCTTCCCATGAGGTCAGAGACTCCAAAACCTGTGAAGTTGTCCCCTACTGATTATCTTTCCCTCTTGACCACCTGCTCTAGTCAGACCTATAATTTTATAAGCCAATTTTGTGTAATAATCTCTCTCTCTCTTTTTCTCTACCTCTGCCTATATATAATTCTACCTCTACCCCTATCTATATCCTTTTGGTTGAGCTGGGAATTATATATTTGATATTTTCCATTTTTAATAGTCTGTGCTTTCCAGAAGATGTAAGTTTTACTTTCACTCTAGCATCATTTTCTTACAGCCTGAAGAATTTCCTTCAGCAGTTTTTTTTTTTAAAAGATTTTATTTATTTATTTGACAGATAAAGATCACAAGTAGGCAGAGAGGCAGGCAGAGAGAGAGGAGGAAGCAGGCTCCCTGCTGAGCAGAGAGCCTGACACGGGACTCGATCCCAGGACCCTGAGACCATGACCTGAGCCAAAGGCAGCGGCCTAGCCCACTGAGCCACCCAGGCACCCCCTTCAGCAGTTTTTTGTAGCACAGTTTTGCTAGCAATGATTCTCTTACATTTTCTTTTTCTGAAAATATCTTTATTTTTACCTTCATTTCTGAAGAATATATTGCTGAATATAAAATTCTGGGTTGATAATTAGTTTTTTTTCCTTTTCAGCATTTAAAAAATGCTGTTCCACTGTCTTTTCACCTCCCTTGTTCCTGATGAGAAATCTGTTGTCATTTAAGTCTTTATGCTCCTCTGTGTAATGTACCATTTTTCTCTCCCTGCTTTCAAGATTTTTTCTTTATTCATAGCTTTCAGCAGTTTGATTACAATGTATATAGACAAGACTTTCTTTGAATTTATCAAAAGTATGATTGGGATTTGTTGAGTTGCTTGAATTTGTCTTTCACCAAATTTAGCAAGTTTGTTGAACATTATTTCTTCAAATATTTCTTTTGCCCTGATCTTTCTCTTTCCTTCTAGGACTTTAGTGACATGCATGTTAGACCTTCTGGTGGTTGTTTTATTTTTACTTATTAATTTTTGGAGTCCATTTCATATCCTGGATACCAATATTTTGTCAGCTTTGTGTTTTCAAATATCTTCTGTTACTCATTGCTTATCTTTCCTATTTTTATAGTATCTTTTGTTGTATATAAGTTTTACAGTTATTTTAATGGAGGTGAATGTATCAGTCCTCTTTAAACTTGTTACCATAAACTTGCTAGACACATCTCTAAAGGCAGGGGAGGAAAATGCAAAAATGAACTATTGGGACTTCATCTAGATAAAAACTTTTGCACAGCAAAGGAAATGCTTGACAAAATCAAAAGAGAACTGACAGAACACAGAAGGTATTTGCAAATGTCTTATCAGATAAAGGGCTAGTATCCAAAAATCTATAAAGAACTTATCAATCCCAACACCTACAGAACAAATAATCTAATCAAGACATGGGCAGAAGACATGAATAGACATTTTTCCAAAGAAGATATACAAATGGCCAATAGACAAATGAAAAAATGCTCCATATTCCTTGGTATTAGTGAAATACAAATCAAAACCACAATGAGATACTACCTTGCACCAGTCAGAATGGCTAAAATGAACAAGTCAGGAAATGACAGATGTAGGCGAGGATGCAGAGAAATGGGAACACTCTTACACTGTTGGTGGGAATGCAAGCTGGTATAGCTACTCCGGAAAACAGTATGGAGGTTCCTCAAAAAGTTGAAAATAGAGCTTCCCAATGACTAGCAATTGCACTACTAGGTATTTACCTCAAAGTTACAAATGTAGTGGTCTTAAGGGGCACCTTCACCCCAATGTTTATAGCAGCAATGACCCCAATAGCCAAAATATGGAAAGAGCCCAGGTAACCATCAACAGATGAATGGATAAAGATGTGGTGTATATACATATATGTGTACACACACACACACACACACACACACATACACACGCACACAGGAATATTACTTAGCCATCAAAAAGAATTAAATCTTGTCATTTACAGCAACATGGATGGAACTAGCGGGTATTATGCTAAGCAAAATAAGTCAAGCAGAGAAAGGGGATTATCATATGCTTTTGCTCATATGTGGAATTTAAGAAATAAAACAGAGGAGCAGAGGGGAAGGAAAGGAAAGATAAAATAAGATGAAATCAGAAAGGGAGATAAACCATGAAAGACTCTTATCTCTAGGAAATGAACTGATGGTTGCTGGAGGGGAGGTAGGTGTGGGGACTGGGTAACTGGGCGCTAGACATTAAGGAGGGTACATGATATAGTGAGCACTGGGTGTTATATAAGACTAATGAATCACTGAACTCTATGTCTGAAACTAATAATATACTATATGTTAATTAATTGAATTTAAGTAAAAAACTAAAAAAAAAAAAAAAAAGTTGTTGCCCTAAGTATTTTTACATGTATGGATTAAAAACATTCTATCTCACTCCAAGATTTTAAAGAGATGCTCTAATTTCTTCTAAAAGATTTTAAGGTTTTCTTTCCCATATCTATGTATTTAATCTCCATTAAATGCAATTTTGTTCAAGGAGAGATGTAAGAATTTAATTAAATTTGCTTTGCATATTAACAACCAGTTATTTCAGCACTTCCTCTTTCCTACCCTGATCTGAATGTCATCTTCTTTTTGTGTTGTGTTTTGTAATATGTCATTCCCCTTGTTTCTTTTGAAATGTTTCTGTCATCATCAGGGGAAAGAAGTTTTCCATCTAGGAAGATTTGCTGGTGTCCAACCAGTACCAAAAAGGAGGACAAGTCAACTGTAAGTGGCTTTTAAAGATCACTAGGCACTGAATTGGCCCCTTCAGAATCTTTTTTCTTAAAATTTATTGCTGATTTTCCAGAGGAGGAATTTAGGTGAGGGAGAGAAGGTGGTCAACTGGCAAATGCAATCTCTCTTTGGTAGTGAGCTTTGGGAAGGAATGGCTGTTAATCAATTGTTTTGTAATGTCCAAAGACCACTAAGCTTATTAAAAATCAGTTGACCTTGAGAAAGAAGTCTTGGCTGTTTTTTTTCCCATTACATTTCCAACTAGGAAAGCTATTTTCCCCTATAAACACCAATTTTCAGTATTTTTGGTAGAAATAGAGGCATTTAGACTCCTTCAAACTCCAATTAAAATCAAACATCCCAAGCTCAAGTCACACCTTTGGTCTTGGGAAGAGGACTCCTTCTCTAACCTTTCTTGGTGGTTGGTGAAGAGCTACAGCAAAGAGATGGAAAGCTTCTTTTGGCCACTTTTTCCTATGTTGAGCTACATTCACAGTCAGAAAATATATCAAAGGATTGGTTTATACCTGGCTTAAAAAATTAGTAGTTGCTATGTACTTACCTCCTTCAGCTCTTTTGTCTTTGCAATAGCTGGCCTATTCAGAACCTGAACTGACTGCAATGATCAGGTATGCTGGGGCTGCACATGGGTTGCCTGAATTTTTAATCTAGTGTTTTCTTTTTTGTTGCAGAAAAGGATTAACACAAAGTTGTTACTCTGTGCAGTGAACACTGAAGGAGTAAAAGATTAAAAAAAACTTTTAGCTTGTATATACATTTTACCAAAAAGCTAGTTTGAGAAATCTGAGAAATACACTATTCAATTTTTATTTTTGCCAAATTGTCCTTAAAGTGTAATAGACTCTCCTAAACATACACATAGATTGGAATTTTTGTTTTTATTTTCTTGATAGGTAAAATTCCCTGCAGTACCTTTATATGGTCTACAAATCCTCTTTGTCTTCTCCAGACTGTACTCTAGGGCTGGAAATGGGCAAATCCCTTTGCTTCTTTTCTCTTTATTCTGAATCCAAAGCTCTGAGAACCCCCCCCCCCCCCCCGCAACACCTAGTCCTCAACATGAAAATGGGGTGAGGTCTCCTAAGCCTTCTATTGAATCTTTTCTTGGCCATCCTTGGACAGTCAGCAGTTACCCACTTTAAAGGTTATGGGCACACCTATATTGACATACTGCTGAGCTGGCCCATGGACTATAGAAAATGGAAGAAAATATGAAAACTGTAGGTTTTGACTTTATTATGAAACCTCTCTGTCATCTATAATTTTTATCTTTAGCTGCCTTAGGTCAGCATGTATATAGACCAGCAGTGCTCCACAGGAGAAAAGCCCTGGGCTAGGGGCATGAAGTGCTGAGAGCTGGATACATCAGTGAAACCATTTTTTTCTGAGTCTCCGTTTTCTCACCAGCAAAAATCAGGGGTCACAATGCCAACTAGGGCTAGTCATTTAGGGTAAATAAGATAAGCAGGTCTGGTTGGTTCCTTGAAGGCCTAATTTATTTTCGCCTAATGATACCAGTTTAAAGAGGAGTTCCCAACTTGACCATTGCCATGGGACTGAGGTCCACAGTGTTTCCAGATCTTCTGGCTTTTCTAGATCTGTAATTATATGGATTTTTAAAAAGGAAATATCTCAATATCTAAGTATTGGCAACTAATTCAAAAACTTAAAAATTAAACTTTCCATGGCCCTAGTAAAATATGTCTCAATCCCTGGGTCACCAGTTGTAACCTCTAGACTAAATGGTATTTAAAGTCTCTTCCAGTTCTGAAATTTTATACTTTAATTATCCAAATGGTCTGAATTGAAGGCAGAACTGGTGTTTGAATATGAGGAAGATTTTCCTGGCACCCATTTCTTATATTTTGAAACAGGTGACTGAAGGAAATTGTGAAATGTCCTTCAAGTGATCTTCAAGAATAAGAGACACCTCCTTCTGTCTGGGATTAGTTAGGAGCAGTTGCGGGGAGGGGATGGATATGTTCTCTCGCAATTTTTCTCGTAGTTTAGATGTTGTCAAAACTGCATTTTGTGAGTTTTATTTCAAATATCCTTAGGTCCTCTTAGGGGAGTGTGGAGGTGGTAGTTTGGTTTCTGATTCCCAGGGCCTCCCCCTTCTCAATTCCTGGAATCATCCTGGGGGACTCTGTAAGCTGAAATTTAAAGTTTCATTTTCTTGCTTCCCTTCTAAAGTTTAGATTAAGTTTCATAACTTGGCACTGAAATCAGGGCAGTAGTTGGAGTGTGGATGAACATGTCTATGGCTACAGTTGTCTGCATACTAATGAAAAGCAGAGAGCAATAAATAAAGGTGGAGATGAGTGATGGCAAAGATAAGAGACTTTTAACCTCACTTCGTTTTTGCTAGAGTTCAGTTCTTAAGAAAATTGATCCTCATGACCTCCATCCATTTTTTCCTATGGATTAAAAACACCTAGGAAACACACAGACATCTTTTGTACACTTAGTGTGCTCAAGCCCAGAGTCAGCAGTTCAATAAGCAGATAGAATTCAGTGTAGTTACTGATTGTATCAGTCAGTCCTATGTCTCCTATTCCACAGTAACCACAGCAAAATAAATATACTACAACCCTTTGGAAGAGGTAGAATAGAGGCCAGAAAGAAAGAGAGAACATATACATATTCAGCTATTAATCAAACCTATTTTGACAGCACAATACATACTAAGTAAGTAGAGGAAGTTGAGTGAAGCCCAGAGAAGCAAGCTCAGCCAAGGATTCACTTTCATGTATAAATGAGTAACATGGATCATTGGCTGAACCTAAGTGATTTTGATGGCTCGATGGGAAGATAGGGATGTCTGAGTTGGGAATTCTCTCCATCACCATTGTCATCCCCAAAATTTAAGTGCTAATCTTATACCTGCTAAGGTGGGAGAGTGGCAAAAGATCTACTTAGGTACCCTATGTTGGCCACTTGTTGTCTTCCTGTAGCATCAATTCTCCCTTCAATGATACCATGGTGAGTTTCCTGTGGGGTACCACTCCTCCAGAAGTTCACCTAGTCTTGGTGGACCTGTCAGTCAACTGGCAATGCGATAAATGGTTGGATCTAAATAGCAACAACTAGATTTGCTCTGAGGAATTTGAGTAAGTGGAGTGAGAAAAAAGAAGTCCAGAGTTCATCCTGACAGTGCATCCTGAAGAGGCAGTTGATTTGTTCCCTAATGCTATTCTGGGCCCTGTTCTTTTCTGAGGTCTGGTAGTTCATTTTTTCCAGAGACTCACAGAACTATTCCATAACCTTAAGAGAAATTCTTCTTTATATTTAAGTTAGCCAATCATTTCTTTTGCTTGCAATCCTGGAAATTTAACAAGTATGTTAAACATCTTCCTTGTGAACTCCCCAGTGGAGAGCTTATGGTGAAGAAAAGACAAGAGAGTGTATTGATAAATCAGTAGAATTAGTAAAGGATTTGATGAGGTTACTGTATCCAAATTCAATGCACAAAAATCAATTGTATTTCTATATATTAACAACTAATCATTAAGAAATAAAATCAAGAAATACATACCGTTTATAATAGCATAAAATATCAAATACTTGGAAATAAACCAAGTGTTGATGGAGAGGAGGTGGGTTGGGGGGAAGGGATAATTGAGTGATGGGCATTAAGGAGGGCCCTTGATGTAATGCACACTGGGTGTTATATGTAACCAATGAATTACTAAATTCTACCTCTGAAACTAATGAAAAATATCAAATGCTTAAAGTAAATGTAATGAGTCTATATGTATACAATCCCTATATAGACATTTATAGAATATTATTGAAACTAAAAACGACTAAGTAGATTTTCTTTTTAAGTTGCTAGTTTGAGAAATTTCTGAAACAGAATCTCAGAGCTAACCCAGTAAAATTCATCTTTTTTGCAGATAACGAAAACAAGATGAGAAGGATAAACAGCCTATTCAAGTTAGGCCAGAAAGACCTCACGCAGTCTACTTCTACCACCAGCTTGCTGCCCTGGGCTGCCAGTCTGGGCATCCCCATATCTGGGGCTTGACCACCCTCCTTGTCTCCAAGGGCCAGTGCTTAATACTGGCTTTGAGTTAGCTCTGTCACTTTTCTCAGGGCATTCTAGCCATGAGGGGTCTGTCTTTTTTCTTTCCATCTTTCTTGAATATTCTAGCACCCATGAAAAGTTCATAAGATGAACTCACTATGAGATTGTCTGCCTGAATGAAGCGTGTAAATCCCGTTGATTTCCAGGATTGACAATCTGTAGTTCTTCTGATTCTTTGAAAGTAGTAGGTTGTCACTGGGATATTCATTCATTCCACATAGTTCAAGGGACCACAACTCAAAAAGAGACATCTTTTTATCACTTTTCCAGTATCTGGTTATAGACATTGTATAAACTCCCATTTCTTTCTTTTTTTTTTTTTTTTAAGATATTATTTATTTCAATCTCAAGTAGGTGGAGACACAGGCAGAGAGAGAGAGAGAGAGAGAGAGGAGGAAGCAGGCTCCCCACTGAGCAGGCAACCCAATGCAGGGCTTGATCCCAGGACCCTGGGATCATGACCTGAGCCTAAGGCAGAGGTTTAACCCACTGAGCCATCCAGGGGCCCCTAAACTCCCATTTCTTCTCTTCCATGTGAAATAATCAGACTTCAGTAACCAAATTCAGACTAAGAACTGCAGTTTCCTCCCACCCCCATGCTTGAGTTTCCTTCTGCTGTTTTTTCCTCTCCTCCATGGGTTATTTTTTCCAACTTGGGAGACAAGGAGAATGTGTATCCCAGGTAAAGTGAGGAGGGAAAGGAGGAGCCATGGCACAGACACATCAAAAGAGCCCTTTGTGCTCAGGGCACATTATTCCTGGAATCCAATCAAGTGCCCAAAAACCCAACCAAGCTTTTCAGACAGCACAGAAACCAGTCATGCAGGCCTCTTAGGCTTTGCTTTTTTTTTAAAGCTTTATAGGGTACACTGAATTATTTGGTTGGGTCTTTTCAACCGTGTGACATTTGGGTTTTCAATGGCACAAATGGAGTTGATCATTAATTATTTGGATGCTTTAATTAAAAAAAAAAAAAACCAACTTCACTGTGGATTTATGAGGGTCTGCTGGGGGGCAAGGACAAGGAGGCCTTTAGTGATTCCCTCATTTGAATAAGAGAGAGAGGGTTGGGAAGGTCTAGAAAGGAGCACTATAGAATCATCTTCCAGGAAGGTCTTAAGCCCAAATGAGGGTTTATTTAAGGAGGAGAGGCCTACAGTGAAGAAAATGGAAAGGACAGAAGGGAACAGAATTCTGGGACGTGCCAACCGTATTGGGGCAAGGTGTTTAATGAAAATCAGCGGTTTAGCAGGGAGCCATTGGGGTCTTCTGAATCAATACCTGTCACATGAAAACCAGAAAGTCCAACTGATTTGGGTTGGGGAAAGGCTGGTTTCTGGACCATTTGATTAACTGAACCAGAGAATGGAATCTGTCAGTGGAATATTGAATGCCCAGAGGGTAGGATGAGTGTCTTCTGGTTTCAGAACAGCAAGGTAGTGAGGGCATCACATTGCTCTCTTCCTTTTGGGGGCATGTTCTCCAACTTTGCCTTCTCTAACATGGATGTGTGTCCTCCTTGAGTCTCACACAATCTCCATTTCCTGAAATCCTGAAAAGGCTCTCACAATCCCAAAGGATTCCAGTCCTCCGTGCTTCTCCATGAAGGCACTTCCTCTCAGTGACAAATGATCTCGTGTGGGTTTGGGGAACATGGGAAAGGAAATAAACTCTTCTCCAGAGATACCAGGAACTCCCTTTTCTTCAGACTTTTACATCCAGTAGCCTCAGGAAAAAGAGAATTAGCACATTAAAAAAATGCTGATAAAAAGTGCTTATCCTTGGGGGCCTGGGTGGCTCAGTGGGTTAAAGCCCCTGGCTTCGGCTCAGGTCGAGATCCCAGGGTCCTGGGATCAAGCCCTACATCGGGCTCTCTGCTCAGCAGGGAGCCTGCTTCCTCCTCTCTCTGTCTGCCTCTCTGCCTGCTTGTGATATCTGTCTGTCAAATAAATAAATAAAATCTTTTTTTTAAAAAAAGTGCTTATCCTTGACAACACAGTGCACAACCATACCATACGTGGAAAGGAAACACACTGATTTGTGTGCACCTTTTGCTGATTTCCTCAACTGAATTTTTTTAAAAGATTTTATTTATTTATTTGACAGAGATCACAGAGATTACCCTCAAAGTAATTCAATATAAAGAAAAAAATCACAAAAAACTTGGATGTCCCTGATATCTTTCCTTCTAAAATCCACAAAATTATTTTAGGAATTGTTCCTATGCTGCCAGTAGACCAGACAGCATTATTTATCCCATTTTGCAAAGGAAAGAAACTGAGTCTGAAGGAACTCAAGCAACATGTCAAAAGTTATAAAATATTAGTGGGCTGGAATTTTGGCCTTTTGGAAACGGGCATTTCTCACAAAAGACGTCACAATCTTATCCATGGGATTATAGAATTAGGCTATCCAGATGGTGTTTCAGGAAGAAATCCAGAGCATTTACAAGTGGGTTATTTGTTTTTCCTTACAGCTACTTCCACGCAAAATATGTGGAAGAGGAAAATGAAGTTGATCCAAATTTTTTGTAGCAAGTCTGTCTGAGGTGTAGCGGTGGTGGTGTTCATTCTGTCCCAAGTTAAGGGCAGGAGGGGTCATGAAAGACTCTGAAGGTAAACTTGGCTGAAGTTGATATTTGAAAGTAAAATGAAGGAACGACTGACTGAGAAGTCTGATATGTTGGACCCACTCAACATGAAAACCAATGTGAGATTTAATACCTCCCAACCTCAGAAGATCAAGATCAAGTGTCTGGGGGCAGGAGTCCAAAGCCCAAGAGAAAGGGTTGGACACAGCTTTCACCTCTGCAGGTAGAGAGAGGAATGAGCCATTGTTCCAGGAACTTGTGGGCTCCAAGAGTGTTATCTACCTCAATCTGTCAGGGAAAACACAGAGACATCACCAGTGGGTTTCAGCAGGTAAAATTACAAAGACATGGTCTGGAGAATATGTTGTTTTGCCACTACTTTCCTCAGAGAGAGGGGCAGGGGCTTCATTTGGATGTGGGGTTGTGGAGTATAGTGATTGAGAGAGGTTAAACATTCTAGGTGGCACTGACCAGGCTCAAGGCACCTACCAGTTTTCATTCCAAATTATAAGGGTAAAATCCAGCCATACTCTTGTACTTGCACCTTTATTTAAGATATTACATTATGATAAAGTTTTATCTTATTTCTAACTCAAGGCTTATAGGTTTCAACAAATTTTGGGGTTGTCTGGCTATGAAAGATAAGACCTGTTACATAAGTGGTATTTATTGGGGGTCTCAAATCTCTGCATGTAATGTAGCTCTACCAGGAAACTTCTTTCTCCTGGTATTTACCTAATAGCTTCATCTTCTTCATTCCTGTCTCCACTCACTGTCAACTCCTCAAAGATGGCTTCCTCTACCCCTACGTCTAAATAAGGCCTTCATGCAAGGTCTCTCCAAGTGTCCTATATTTTCCTTCAGAGACCTTATTACGTGAAAAAGAAGTTACAAACTGATAAGCTATATAATCCTTCTTTCTGATACTAGTAGTAAGGTCCTTGAAGGCAAGGACCACATCTGCAATGCATGCTTGTGATGCTTCCACTGTCAAGCAATATTCATTGAGTGAAAGAATGAATGGTTTCATCAGGAAAGCTGAGATTTAGTCTTGATTCTGTCACTATCTGCTTGAGTGGCTGTAGCCTCTCTTGGCTCTAGTATCCTAATCTGTTAAATGATGCTGTTGGAATGGATACACTGTGGCCCCTTGTAACAACACCTCTCTATGATATCCATTGTAATCCCCCTGTGGTTGGGTCCTTCTTGGGCAGCTCCCTCAGCTCTTTCATTCACCTCCCAAATAATCCCAACTCCCTAACATATTAATGACAAGGAGTCTTTTCCTGTTGATTCCACAGCTCTCTTGGAAGATACTATATCTCACAAATCTTACTGCCGTACTCCCTAAGTTCCCATTTGACATTTCTTCCTGATTCGATTTTCAACTCTCCAGCTATTTCTCCATTCCTGGGCTTCTCTCCACTCTCTGCAGTCTCCCAAATTTCTCTCTTTCACTTAGAGCAGTTGCACACTTGCTTATATACCCTTTTCCCTCAGCTTCTTCAGGGCAAATGGTTGTTGCTCCTCAGATGTCTAGTGAATTGGCAGCATTTCAACCTCACTGTCTTTCTTTCTTTCTTTCTTTCTTTTCCTTCCTTCCTTCCTTCCTTCCTTCCTTCCTTCCTTCCTTTCAGATTTTATTTATTAGAGAGAGAGAGAGAGAGAGTGCAAGCATGAGTGGGGGTGGGTGGGAGAGGGAGAAGCAGACTCCCTGCTGAGCAGGGAGCAAGACCCTGGGATCATGACCTGAGCTGAAGGCAGATGCTTAACCGACTAAGCCACCCAGATGACCCATCACTGTGTGTTTCCTTCCAACTCCACATTTAGTGATGATGTTTTCGAGGCTTAAGTAAGCCATGGTGGGAAGACTTGCCACAGAAAGTGTCAAGCATTATAAATCAGGGATTTTCTCTCTTGGAGAACTGGTTACACAGTTACTGACACACCACTGTCTGAGCCCCTCCAGCCAGGTTATCATCTAGGTAAGGAAGTTGGTTGAACCCAAAGACCCTTGGTCATTGCACTTATATATAGTTTTTTAATTCCTTATGGTCTTGGCAGAGTAGTAGGAGCTGAGAAAGTTCTTATAAAATGGTAGCTGTATTGGTCAAGGTCCATCCAGGAAAACATAACCTATGCCAGACAGGTTAAGAGAGGAACCTTAATATGGGAAACTGGTACAAAGTAGGGTTAATATATCTAAAAGGGCATATGAGTGAAGCAAGCCCTAGATCAACAGGATACCACCACTACCTTTAAGGCTGGAGGGATGGGGAGGGGAGGTGGTATTACTCAAGTTTGAAAGCTAAAATTATAGAGGAAGAGCCTTCCTGGTGAAAGTGGGACCCCGAAGAAGACTAAGCTGCTGTTGGGATGCTCCTAAAGCATGGAATGAGGGGAGTACCTGGGTTTTTTCCTTCCCCCAGGAAAGAAATTGGCCAATCTTAATCAGAAGTCAGTTGGAATGGAGTTTGGGAGTGTAGCAAGCAAGGGTTAGCCCCCTGTGACATATAACAGGACAGAGCAGGGCTGACAATGAATCTGACTATAAACAGGCAAACCATCATCCTAATAACTCATCATATTCTGGATAATAATATCCCTAAATAGGCATCCAGTATCTTCAAGTTTATAGACAGTCACATGATTTTCCTAGAGTCCCACAGTCAAGGCTCACTCTATGAATCCAAATAATTCCCTTGAGACTGACTCCCAAATATATTCTACAGTAAAGACAGATCAAGTTTTAAAAACTCATTGTAAGACACTGACAATCTTAATATAGCTTCATAATCACAGGAACCAAAGACGATTACATTTATGGAAAGGTAGAAGCTTTCCTATTTTTATTAATGGGGCTGAAATAATAATGACTAGAGACATTCTTCCCCTACCCCCATCTTTCTTTTATTTATTTCCTTTCTTATTTTCTAAGAATCCAGGCACTGTACCAGATACTGAGGTTATAAATGTGTTTTAGAATTTGTCTTCAGAGAACTTATAACATCGTTGAGAATCAGATAATCACAGACAGTGCCCAAAGGGCCTGGGGAACTCTGGATTCATGGACTAATCCTAAAGAAGTACAAACTTCTGCTTCTTGGCCTGCTGGCATGGGTCACTGGGGTTCTTCTTAGCAGCTTCAGTGGCTCCCTGGGGCTTGGACACTGTGGGTTTAATCCCTTTTTTCCTCATGTGAGGCTCATCTTCCCCTGAGGGTATTTCTACATTTGCCTTTTAGTAAATACTCATGCTTTCGCACTTGGGTCTCTGCTCATCTTCCCATAGGGAGATAGTTTCAGCATCTTGTCTCTTGTATTGACAGTGACTATAACTCTAGTGTGCTAAAAGCTCAGCAAATGTCAGATTTCTTTCCCACCTGTAAGGTGAGTCTGATTTTTGGGGTTAGATGAGGCTGGGCCCAGTGATGTGTATGTAGGAGAGCTGTGTCTGTGATGTGGTGTGTTCCTGCCAACATGCTCCTGGAACTGGGCCCTGTTGTCATGTCTGTCATTCTGGCTTATCAAGTTAGTCAATGCCTCCCACTCAGCTTGGATGTCCAGTCTGTGCCCTCCTGGAGGGTCAGACACAGAGAGCAAGAAATGCAGAGGGTAAATCTGAGATTGTGAAAATGAGAGAATAGGCATAGAGAGAGAGAGGAGAGAGAGGCTCTTTTCTGTTGCCACTGTAGCAGTGCCAGATACTGGAGAGAGGATGGATGTGTAAAGAGGATTCAGAGGATGTTCTCTGAGTGCTCTGAATTTCCAGTGGGAAACCCTTGTCCTGTTTCTTTAAAGAAACTCAAATAATGGGGTGCTTGGGTGGCTCTGTCAGTCTGCTTTGAGCTCAGGTCATGATCTTGGGGTCCTAGGATGGAGCCCTGTGTCTGTTGTCTTCTGTCCCTCCCTGCTCATGCTCACTCTCTCTCTCTCTCAAATAAATAAATAAAATCTTAAGAAAAAAGAAACAAAAAACAACATGTGTAATTTAATTTTGTGATTTGGTGTGCTTTCACTTTTGGAGGTGGGATTCCAAGAAACTCAGCTACATGCAGGATATATTCTGAGAATATGGGTTTTACTAGGTTGTTGAATTATCTGATGTTCAAATCATGAGCAGCCACAAGCTCCTGCAGAAGCAAAATGCACATGGTGATGGACAGGGCCCTGGATGCAGTGCAAGAATGTGTGTTGACTGCTTCCTTCCCACGTGTGTGTGCTCAAGCAAGACACTCATCATCTGCTCATTAGTGTCCTCATCTTCACAAGGCAAGGATGACTGTCCTGACCAATTTACTCAAGTCTGTTGGGAGGATTGGCCAAGTGGAAGCACTTTATAAGTTGGAATGTATTACAACCATGCAAGGAGATTATTATTTAAATGGCATTTTCTGGTAAGGTGTGGCTGCCTTCCACAAAGTAAGGGTCAACTTACCAATGCTGCCCTAGTAGATGAAATGGTCTCTACTCTCATCTTCTATTTCTCTTTTTACTACATTAGAAACACAGTCCTCAGGGTTTGTAGGTGACAATTGCTGAACAGTACATCTAACTTAGAAATGTTTACAAAAATTCAACTCAACTTGGTTTAAATTGTCTGCATTGTGGAGGAAGAAGTCATAAAGCTTTCTGCAGAAGAAGTGTGTGACCCAGGCCTGGTGCGTTAGAGCTTTGAAGGGTTGGAGAGGCTCTAGCAGCCACAAGTCCTTTCAAAGTGCATCGGAAGTGAGTTTCTCAGGTTTTCAAGGACATATTCTGCAGTCCACTCACTGAGTGTCTGTGTGTACATGTGTCTTTGTGTGTGCCAGTGCATTTATTAGAGGATGTGGTGGTGGCTTAGAGCAGGTAGGTTTTTACTGCCAACAAACTGCTTGCTTTTCAGAAAGAGTAGAGTTTTCCTTGGCTCCACTGCTAGCTGCTTTATCTGTTTTCATTTTAAAGATGTGTTTCCAAAGCACCATTTCCTGAAATCTTTTGGCTGCGTCCAGGTATGAGATTCCCAGTTGCAAGCCCAGGGAAAAGGTGAGCTGCCAGGGAGAAGTTTACAATAGGGTGGGTCGTCCAGAGGAGCGCCAACTGAGGTCTTGCCAGGAAGTGAAGAAGGAGCCAGAAACAAGGACCCTCCACGTGAAAAATTCTCCCTCCAGCTCTGACTGCAAAGTCATGTCTAAGATTTTAGTTTGAATAATCAGACAGTTCTTGTAATTGAGGAGGGTATATCAAGCTTCAAGTTTAACAGAGTAAGATGAGTTGAAGTGAGTCCTTTCCCATGAAACCTTTCTGCTAAACCCCTTTATAACATTTCCCTATGTTTAGCATCCACCCTATCTAATCTTGATCATATCCTTATGTGCTTACTGCTTCTTGGGTAAATATTTCATCTACCCTACCAGGATTTTAGCTCTGAGCTCATGTCCCATTTATTTATAAACTCTTCAGTGTCTGACACAGTGCCTAGAACACTATTGGTGCTTAATAAATGTTGGTCATGTAAGTGACTAAATTATAAAAAACTAGAGCTATTGACGAGGTTTTGATGAAAGATTCATTTATTTAACGTACATTTATGGAGCACCTAAATACGCCAGTCCCTGTTGCACGCAGTGGCAAGAGGCTGGGAAAAAAGTACATATGAAGATAAAGGGAATGACCAGAAAGATAACTTCCCTTTCCCCTACTTTTTATATTCTTGATTGTTGAGAAGCTTTGGGTTACACTCAGGTCCTCTTCTTGTCATTCCCATATTCCTGGCATGTTGGCCTTGTCCAGGGCCTGTCTTAGGCTCTAGGGCTTACTTTGTGGGTCCTTAGTAGGTCTTTAGCTAGTTAGTAAGCAGAGTATCTCTTTCAACTCTCCTATACAACCTAAACACTCAAAAATAGGATTTTTAAAAGACAATTCCCAGCTATTAAGCTGATAAGAACAAATACTACACTTGATCTTAGCCAAAGGCCATGAGGTAATCTCAGTTCCCTAGCTATCAAAGCTTACACGATTGCTTTGTAGCTAGTTCTAGAGACCAAATCTCTGTTTCTCTCTGACCTAGATGAAATGTAGATGAAAATGGAAACTTGGCCTTAAAGGGGGACAGAAGTTGCTGAAAAACCCTAGGAGAACATATGTGGAGAGGGGAAGGGCTGAGGTAGGATCACTGGTGAATCTCATAGTTTCATGGGAGGATCTTCTGCTGCTTCTACAATGGCTGGCGTTCTTCAGATTTCATTGTGGGAGAGTCCTGAAGAACATGGGCTTGGCAGATGGCAGTTTACACTTTGCTATACTTGCAGAAATGGGAGGAACTGGCACAGAGAAGGGAGATATATTTTTCCCCTGTGTGGCCTCACAAGACTGAGCTGGGCTCTCTGGGCCCAAGTAACAGAGAGGGAACTTCTTCCTTAGCTCAAGGGAAATAATTTTTGTTGTCTAACAATGAAGTACACCCAAAATTAATGAGTTTCCTGCTATTGGAGGTTCTCAAGGAGAGATTAGATGGAAGTTGGTGGGATTTTGAGATGGGTTTTGCCTCAAATGACCTCTTGGAATTTGAGATGAACTATAGTTCATGCATTTCTCTCTATGACAATGGTTCTGGTCATGGGCATCAAGGTAGCTGTTAATGCTATTGTTTTCAAAATGTCAGAGCTGCTACACTATTCTTTTCTGACTTCTGTCTGCCAGGATCTGAAATTGCTAAGTGTAGCCTAGTTGAAGGTAAGTTGGCTCAACCTTCCCCACCAACAGACCAATGATGGCAGCTCCTAGAGGTTGCTTGAGAGGAAATTTGAGACAGCAGGAAAACCTGTGGTCATGTAGCCAAGTTTTCCAGGACTGGTAACCTGCTGGATACATACCTGCCATTCCTGGTTATCTCTGTTTTCCCCTCTTTCCCCCTGCATATTCTAAACAGAGCCTTTTGGCTCAAATCCTTCTCTTGCTATAGTTCCCATCAGTCTTTTTCTCCTTATTTACCTTGTAATGGTTCTGAACTATGATTCCTTCCCCCTTCTATGAAATAGACTTTTCTAGGACCATGTTATTCGTGAAAACAGAACACTGGGACCTGAGGGGTGACCTAATGGTATTTGGGCAGTCTCCTCTTCCCTGTCCTCTTCCCTTCTGCTATCAGTAGGACTGATGCTGAAATCCCATGGGTCCTTGTTAAAAGGTAAAAAACATCCCACTTCTACTCAGGAGGCAGTCACTCAAATGACAGCTAGACTCTATCTATGTAGTGCAGACTGTTCGTTCTCATTTTTTCCTCTGAGAGTATGAGGCCCATGGGGAAGCTGAGAAGAAAGGGAGAGCAAGGCAGGGAAGGGAGTCATGAGGGCTGGGAACTTCCAGACCTGAAAACTGTCTCATTTGGAAGTGGTCTATTCTGACTTCTTTGTGAAGATGGGGAAACCAAGGACAGTCAAACAGATTTGACCAACGTCATAGGTGAGAAAGTCACACTCTCATCTTTGCCTGGTTTGCCCTGTAAGTTAAACCACTGTTTGTCAAGGGAAATATAAATTAAGAGCTCCATTTTTCTGAGTTAAATGGAAGCTTGGTCCAGGGAAGCAGATTCTTGCTAAGGTCCTCACATCTCCAATATAACATAGGAACCAGAGTCAATGTATGACTTAGACTTGATGAATTCTGGAAGAATCCAAAACTCAAGGAATGTGGGAGTTATGCAGAGCCAAGAACCCAGCCTAGGTTTGACTCATCAGAGCTTTTAATAATCAGGTCGGAAATTCCATGGTACTATTGAAAGGAGCAAATCTCTTTCTCTTTATACAAAATGGATTCTGAAACTATCCGTATTCTCTAATTGAACTCCTGGATGGACGAGCCAAGTGCTATGCCCAGACCAAGAACAGTGACGCCATGGTCATCCCCATGTTTATTGTAGAAGGGCAGCTAAACTTCTAGTACTACATCAACTGTCCAATTATGGATCTCCAGATTGTATGATTTGGAAGACACACAATTAAGGGGATAGCTCTGGCCAAACTTGAGCTTGTAAATTGGTATGAAGCCAATAAGAAGTAACACAAACCTCCTTCAATTTCTCTTTGCAGGGCTAGAGATCATGCTTTGTAGGCTCAAAGCCTTTATAGTGAAGGACAGAGATATTGGAAATCATGTGCTTTCATGGACACTCACAAAACACTATAAATCTATTTTCTGCACCTCCACAGTCTGATGACTGAGCCAGCAAGCCAGTACTTCCCATGGTTACCTTCATAGACCTCAGAAAACATTAAGAACAGATGATGAGCAAAACTATTATGAAGTATTAAAAGGTTGAAAACAAGAGCCATATTTAGCTAAATTATTAAAAGCCACCACAGATAATATAAATAGGTCCCCAGAGACAGTATTTTTCAAGAGTGGTCAGTGGCTGACCACCATTTAAAAAACACAGTTGGGATTAAAATGCAGATGTCAGGACTCTACTTTCAAATCCATTGAACTCAAGTTTCTGGGGGAGGGGTGGAAATAGGGAGGTGAGTCCAGGGATCTGCATTTTGAATAAAACATTGCCATAGACTGAATAGATGGTCAGCTTTGCACATCTATGCACTACGATTTTTAAATATAGTAGATGCTATTGGGATAAATAAATACAACTCATCTTCAAAGAAATGCTGAATTTACATAGTTTTGAGTCCTGTTGCACTCTTAATCACTAGATACCAAACAAAAGACAGTGGTTTATGAAATTTCTTGGCTTTAAAAAATGATATTCACACACTTAAAGCCTTGCTCTGCCCAGAGATGTAAAATATACATTACCTGGCTGCAGCCCTCAGCCCATGACTGTGGGGGTACTCCCTGGCATGCTATGGCAGAAGCCCTGAGTTGTGTTGGAATTAAGGAGGTGGGAGGAGGCCCAGGGCTGGCAGAAAAACTTTGCCTGAATGATCTGAGGCCTGGAGAATTATGACTCCAGGATGAGGTGGAAATTGGCACCTCATGGCTTTGTGAGGCTACTCTGACTCGTGCCTTACCCTTTCAGGGTGCCAAGTTGCAAGATTAGCTCTATTGCTTTGGGGCTGGACTTGATGTTTGGAAAACTGGTGACTCCTTGGTATCATAGCACCACCACACCCTCTTCCTGCTGTCCATGTTGACCACCCAGCCTGAGCACACGACCTCCTACTCCTGGGATGGTGATGTGGACTGACCTCTGCAGAAAAGGGCTGAGAAGTCCTGTGGGCAGTCCTCCTGAGGTTACTTTTGGACGCATATCTTTGATGCTGTCCTCTTAGGGCTTGTATGAGGAAGTCAGGGGTCCCTTTCAACTCTGTTCTGACTCCAGGTCACTGAACACATGGGTGTGTTATCACTCCACAGGGGCAATTTCAGAGAAACAAAGCATGTATGCAACTCGGATGAATTACATAATTGTTTCCTAAGAGCTAAAAATGATAATTTTCTAAAATCATTCTGTCAATGCTAGGGGTATTAAAAGTTCATCATCTCTTTTTTGAATATTTATAAACATAGGAGAAGAGTTCTAAAATATTAACTGACTTTTAAATTCTGATATTTACTCCACCCACCTCCCAGGGACTTATGTTTGTATGTGCATGCATGTGCACATGTGCAAACACATGCACATACACATACCCTTTTCAACCTGGTGGGATGTTCTCAGGGTAAGGTAAGGCTAACATCATGTCAGAGAATAGAAAGAAAGCTATCTTTGGCTTTAGTCTTTTTTAGTATTGAGGTATAATTGGCACATAACATTATACTAGTTTTAGGTGTACAACATAATGATTCAATATTTGTTTTTACTGCAAAATGATCACCAGTGTCTACTTACCGTCCATCACCATATAGAGTTACAAAGCCTGTGACCTTAAGGAAATGGAGAGGAGAAGACTCAAAACATAATACAAAATGCCTGGGAGAACCACCATTGGAAAACATCCTCCTAGGTAGAAGTAGAGAAGGCAGTGGGCAGGAAAGTCTTGAGGTTTTGGCCTTTGGTGGGTGCCAGAAGGAGAGATCCTCCTTCTGAGACAGAATTTCAGGCTGGGAATGTCTTTGCTGTGAGTCTCAGCAGAAAATGCCATACTCATGTTTTTAGGGCTCAGTATAGGTCCACAGGCAGAAGAATGGGATCTATATCTACAAATGGCAGCATGAGGAGTCCCTGGGCCTGAACTAGAAGGTGGTAGGAACACAGGACCCCTCAGTAGCAATCTTCTTGGACTGATGGCCGTTCGTGACCAGGTACACAAAAGATATCTTTGCAGACACCCATATGGACAGATGTTCTCAGGTCCAATGGGCTTCAGTCCTCTGTGAGCCCTGAAGTTAGTCCCTGCCTTGGGGAAAGTGAAGGATTCTTGACAGGATTAAGTGTAAGCACATCAAAATAGCACCTGAAACCATAAATTTAGTTGTTAACTCCGCAAAGAGTAGGTTTCCTCTGTGCCTTGGTGGTGGTCTGCAAGTTGCCACCCATTGCACAGGAAAGACTACTGAAACTTGGCAGAGCTAGTAGTATTTCAGTCCTTGTGTCTTTATTAAACACCTATGATGCTAACTGGAGCCAATTCTAGGCTTAGAGGAGGCTCCGTGGTCACTTAGGGCCTTGAGACACCTTTTACTGCAGCAAAGTTCAGAGTTAGGGCCAAGAAAAGGTTATGTTAGAGCCTCCGAGTCAGGATACTTTCTCTTGAATCTGCATGATTTGGAAAAATGTGAGTCAGGACAGATGAGAAAGACAGAGAGAAATAGAACATCTAAATAGTTCTAGGTTCACTCCTTCAGGCCCACAAATGAACATCTACTTTAATCATTTTGTCTTTGATTTAGTTTCTCAGATATGTCCCTTCTAAAATGTAATTTTGAAAGTGGAGAGGGGTAACTGATTTATGCCATTGTAAAGTGGGCACCCCCCCATCCCCGAAGTCTAGGAAATGTCTTGCAGATTTCAAAGGCTTCTTAACCTTTTCTGACATTTAAAAGCAAACAGAAACTCTGCCAGATAAGAGTGAGCTGAAAACAACGGTCAAGTTGATGTCCAACTGGAAGGAGCCTGGTTCCTCCAAATTCCTTCCCTTTTACACACTGTCCATTATGAAATGGCACCATAGAACATGGATGTTTCACTCTTAAAACACACACACACACGCACGCACGCATGCACACATGAACACAGGCATACACACACTAAAGTTTCTTGTCGTGGCTAAAATAAGCCCAGAGCAGACTGTCAACAGAGTGTGGTCCAGATAATATTTTATCTCTTTATCTATCATTAGGGTTTTAAGGGTGGGATTTCAAAACTGGGAGAATTAGAACAGAGTAGTTGAGAAATTTACAGCTGATCACAGACCCTCAGAGACTCTCTTTTTTTCTCTCCTCCCTCCCCATCTCTTTAACAAGTTAGCAGCATGTGGCTTGCCCTTGCTCCAGCAGCGATTATTAAAATAAAAAACACCTTTGGCTATAAACACAAGTGAAAATTGAAACACACTCATGAAAGTTTATTATTTTTCACTTCAATAACTTCACCCTACACGGAGAACT
This sequence comes from Mustela nigripes, assembly GCF_022355385.1. Lineage (NCBI taxonomy): Eukaryota > Metazoa > Chordata > Mammalia > Carnivora > Mustelidae > Mustela > Mustela nigripes. The sequence continues at coordinate 27,267,279 of NC_081559.1, read as the reverse complement.
TTATTTGCCTCGGGAGGTCTTTGGGTTAGGTAATGAAAAAACATGGGGGATTAGGGGATCCCAAATCATCAGGGTTGGGAAGCAGCTGGGGGTGGCTTGCATTTTGGCCTTAGGCCTTCAATGTTGCTCAGGTGTGGAGGCTTTCATGTGCTGGAGTCCTCTTCTGCTCTCTCTCTCTCTGGTTGGGGCTGCCCTGCCTTGAGGGTTGTGTCCAGGGAGCTGGGCACTAAGCTGGTTTGAAGCCAGGCTGTCCCTCTGCTGTCTTGCTGGTCCTGCATTCAAGTCATCTGGCTGATTCTATAGGCTTCCTGCAGCTTTGCTTTGACTTAAGGCACTTTTAGCCCCTGACTGGAATCTTCCACACTCGCAAACTCAAAAGGGATCTGGGAAGGGGTGGGAGGGTAGATACTGAGCGGAAAATGAAGAGACACAGGAATGAGAGGAGGCTTCCAATTGAAGAGGTGTAGTTGAAGTGGGATAATTTACTTATGAGGAAAGATTCGACTTTAATATGTGAAATGATCTTTATTTTTAGAGAAAGAGAAAAAAAGATCTGAAATACAAGAAGTGGAGCTTGCTTACTGTGATAAGGAAATCAGCTTCTCCATTTACATGAGTTATTTTATTTTACTTTTGTCACTTGCAGCCAAACCTGGTCCTAAATATATAGTCACCCATTACAAGGTAGGCTGTCTGGTGTAGAGACTGAACACAAAATTTGAGGATAAGCCTTCTAGGGCCAGTGTGATAATCTTACTCCATTACATTCTTGGGGATCAAGACTCCAGAGAGCTCATCACTCCACCATCCTTGGAATATGACCCTTGTCATCATGGCCCAAGATGGTGCCATCCATATTTAAGGCAGCATATGGAGAGAGGGATGATAAAGAATGGGCAGGCCATCTGTCCCCCAAGGAAGGTTCCAAGGGGCTGCTTCATGACACTTGAATTTATATGTTACTAGTGAGAAGTTAGTCCCTTGACCATGCATCACAATGGAGGCTGGAAAATTAGTTTTTATTATGGGTAGTAATATGCTTAGCTAAAATTTTATTATTAAGGAAGAAAGACTAGTTGCTGGAGAAAACAGGCAGCCTCTGCCACCACAGTTGACAGGAGCCCAGTCCTTGCCTGTTTTTTTTTTTTAAATATATATTTTTAAAATATTTTATTTATTTATTTGAGAGAAATGGAAAGTGCATAAGTGGAGAAGGGAGTGGCAGAGGGAGAGAGAGAGAAGCAGACTCTCTGCTGAGCAGGGAGCATGATGTGGGGTTGATCTTGGGACCCTGGGATCAAGACCTGGGCTGAAAACAGGCACTTAACCAACCAAGCCACCCAGGCACCTGTAGTTCTTGCTTGTCTTAATGGCTTGTGTTGGGCTGGCCGCTGTGTCCCTTCCATTGTTTCATGAATCTATGTCCTCATCATTTCCTCATTAATTTAATCTCTGTGATTTGTCAGTGTTCCTCCTCTGGGCTTTCACACAGATTCACATTCTTTGTCCCATCAAAATTTTCGTTGAGGCAACTTTGTGTGAAACCTGCCATCCTCATACTATAGACTCAGAGCTCAGAACAAAGAATATATATAGAGAGGTGTCAGGCTTATTGACCCCTTTTGTGGCTGCACTCATCAATGTGGTGTAAACCCAGCTAGCTTCTCAAAGCCTTCCTGGGAATGGTTTGAGACCAGAATCTCTTTTGGACTCTATCTGGCTCAGGATCTGGTGTTTTGTTTCCCTGGGGTGCTACATGGTTTCAGCCCCTCATCCCGAGTAGCATGACTCATATCCCATCATATCTCTCTTTTGCTTTCTCGTTCTCTCCCAGCTGCCTCTCTCCTGTCCATGTGAGGCGTTTCTGGCTGCCTCCCTTTCCAGCATAATTAAATCCTGTAGGCCTTCCAGTTGACCTCATGAGTGTGAGTTAAGCCCATTTATGAAATATGAAATGATCCCAAATGCTCATGATCCAGATTTCCCAAGGGGCTGCGGAGGCGGGTCATATGCTAAGAGCTTCCTGCTGGACATACTGCAGGGAAGGCAGATGTGATATCCCTGGAGATCAGCAGTGCCTTCCATGGACTGATTTCTGGTCTCAAGTGTCAGAGATGATTCTCAATGTTCCCTAAGAGCTTCCATCATCTCCCTGTTTTATTTCTCTTTTCACTTAAGGGTACTTGCTATTATTTTGAGCAAGTGAGAAAAGCCAAGATAATGTCATGTCACATTGGGCTAATGCTTTGTGCTAAACTCTCATTTTAATCAGGATCAATGGACAGAATTAAATTAACTGATCTATATGTGCTCAATGGCACTGTTTGCATGCCTTGGTGATAGGCCTGGGCTTACTCTATCCAAGATTCAAGATTACCTTGGCCTCCAAAAGAGAATGGAGAAAGTATGAATGACTCAGTGCAAATCAGCTCCACTGGGGAAACAGAGTTTGAAGACCCTTTGCATGTATGGGTTAGTTGGGACACAGAAACCGTCATGAAGTATGTCAGAGACAAGGCTTGGGAAAAGTAACATCACCCATTACTTGGCTCTTTGTACTTTTGTGGAGGAAAAGGAACTTCTGTTGCATCCTCCAGCAGGAAAAAGAATTAAAAGAACACTTCTGGCTCCTCCATCCATAGCCCTCACCTACTGCTTGCACCCTCTTTCTGAAAAGCAAGGAGGGAGAATGACTCATTGATTAGTGAGATCATGTCCAAAGTCACTGCTTTTGGTGGCCTTCCTCTTATGGTAACTAGATAAGAATTTAGCTCTTCCTTCTTTACTATTCCTTGATAGATTCTGGTATCTGTATTGGGGGGGGGGCAGTGGGAGAGGGTGGTAGAAAAGAAGTTTCCAATAGAACTTTCTGAACCAAAGAAGGTTTGAGTCACATCCTCCAACACAGTAAACCAGAACCCCTCTATTTGGGGCCAGGGGAACAAAGCTAATGCTTACTTTGATCCTCATCTGAGTCCTGGTTTCAATTTTGTAGGAACCCGGGGGTGGGGGAAAGAAGGCATGACAATAATTGACTGTATGCCGGGCCTACAGGCCCCACTCTGCAAAGGCCCTCCTGGCAAAGGATTCCTGTTGAGTGTTTCTCCCTAACTCCAGGATAATTCTGTCATCCTCTTTCATACTTATGAGTAGGGAGGGAGGGTAATAAGGGAAGGAGTAAAGCTCAAGAAAGGTGACTTACAGTGGGAAAGTTTTGTGTGACAAAAACACAGAAGTGGGTTGAGGAAGCTAACAATTCATCTTCTGTCAGTCCTGGACTTGAATCCTGATCTCACTTCCTTCTGGCTGTGTGGCCTCACAAATATTCTCTAACTCCTCTGTGCCTCAATTCTCCAAGCTGTAAAATGTGCAAATTATTGTGCCTATCACATGGGATTGTTTTGAGGACTAAATAAGTCATATAGTGTCAGATGCATAAAAGTGTTGGCTAATTTTGGCGTCACCATAGTCATCCTCCCCACCATCACAGTTATCACAAGTGTGGCATTCCTGACTTAACTGGTGTACAGGAGTCAGGTTTTACTCTTTAAAGCAGTTGCAGGGCTAGTGTCAAAGTTCTGTACTAAGACGTGACATGCTTGAGTTCTAGTACCTGCATGTGGCCTTTCACAGTGATTTCCCCTTTGAGTCTCAGTTTATATGGTTCTAAGTAAGAAGTTTGGTGTTCAGTGACTCCTGGGGTCTGTCTGGAGACTGGGGTTGGGCTGGCCACCTGAAACTTACCCAGGAGCTTGTTAATAATGCAGATTTCCTGCTCACCCCATCAGGATTCTGATTAGGTGGGTCTAGGTGCCTTGGGAGCCTGAGTACTTATCAAGTTTATGCTATGCTCCCCATGTACCACCCTTGCATCTGGACATCACCGTAGCCCCAGGACATCGTTGGGGCCTAAGCTCTTAAATGCCCTGGTTGTGTTGCAAGATACATGTGAAGGGATAGAAGGAGGGGGCAATTTGAAAAACAAGTGACAGAGTAGAAGTTAGTTGGCAGAAATTGAGTGAAGGGTTAGATTCAAATCAAAACCAAATTGAGATACCACCTTACACCAGTTAGAACAGCCAAAATTAACAAGAAAGTAAACAACAAGTGTTGGATGTGGAGAAAGGGGAATCCTCTTACACTGTTTGTGGGAATGCAAGTTGGTGCAGCCACTTTGGAGAACAGTGTGGAGATTCCTCAAGAAATTAAAAAGAGAACTTCCCTATGACCCTGCCATTGCACTACTGGGTATTTACCCCAAAGATACAGATCTCGTGAAAAGAAGGGCCATTTGTACCCCAGTGTTCATGCTAGCAATGGCCACAGTTGCCAAACTGTGGAAAGAACCAAGATGTCTTTCAACAGACGAATGGATAAAGAAGACATGGTCCATAAATATAATGGAGTATTATGCCTCCATTAGGAAGGATAGATACCCAACTTTTGTATCAGCATGGATGGGACTGGAGGAGATTATGCTGAGTGAAATAAGTCAAGCAAAGACAGTCAATTATATGGTTTTACTTACTTGTGAAGCATAAGGAATGACATGGATGACATTAGGAAAAGGAAAAGAAAAGTGAATTGGGGGAAATCAGAGGGGGAGATGAACAAGGAGAGACTGCAGACTCTGAGAAACAAACTGAGGGTTTTGGAGGGGAGGAGGATGGGAGTTTAGGTGAGCCTGGTCGTGGATACTAAGGAGGGCACGTATTGCATAGAGCACTGGGTGTGGTGCATAAACACTGAATCTTGGAACACTGGAAAAAAAAAAAAAAAGAAACTGAGTGCAGGATTATCCTTTACCATTCTGCTCATTCAAAAACCAGGGGTTTCAGTCCAAATGCATAACAGACCTCAGTTCTGCATTTCACCAGAGCCAGTCTCACCCATTCTCCTTTGTTCTGAGACACAGAGCCAGGAACTGTTGTCACTGCCAACAGCAGGTCCCCGGAGGAAGAGAAACTGCCCCAGATAAGCACGAGGAATCTTCTTCCCAAGGCCTGTTCCCAACATCTCCCTGTCCCTTGGCCAAACACTCATTTGATTAACCAGGATCTTTGGCGACCAGGAGCAGCAAAGAGCATCCATCTTGTCACTTCAACACGGGGTGAGGCTGTTCTCAAACTATCCCATCTCTGAGATTCTTTCCTTGGCAAACAAGATGGCTTTGCTGTAATCCCACAGTGTTTTTCTCTTTAATCCAAAGAATGAAACAGAAAAACAAAAACAAAACAAAACAAAATGGTTCCTTCCACCATATAAACTGGAAACTCTTTCATCCATTGAATGACATGGTTTCTTGCTTCTTCCCTTCACCATGGGGACAGGGTGGAGCCCACATTCCCTTAAGGAACCCAAGGTCACGACATTCATGGTGAACACACTGCAGCCTCTAGAATGCATTTCCAATTAACACACACAAAGCGTTTTCTACTGTCTCTTAAATTATCGTTCTATATTTATCGCTGCCAGACCCTCCTTCCCTTCCCAGCGCCCCCCACGGTCCCTGCTTTCCTTTTAATCATTTGCAGAAAGTGTTTCCATCCTTTCTTTCCATTTTTGGAACCAATTTTGTTATAAGAAGAATGTAATTGTTGCTAACATTTTGATTTCCCTGTTCAGGGAGATTTACATGACACTGAGGTTTTGTGATATAATTCCTCATTTTCTTCCAAGTTTTCTGTTCGGTGTTTAATCTGTGCAGAATTTCATTATCGTCTGATTTACTGTGGCCTCGACATAAGGAAAGCCTTTTCAAATGTCAACTTTTTTCCTCTTTCTCTCTCTGTCATCCTTCTGTACACACACACACACACACACACACACACACACGCATGCTTGTTCATGTATACTTCTCTCTCCTTCTTTTCCTTTTTTCTCTCTATCCCTCCCTCCTCCCTCACCCCCCTCTCTTTCTCTCATGTCTTTCTCCATTTCCTTCTCCAACACTACCATTTTTGAATTTCAGGGTTTACATCTGATGGATGGACTTCTTGGTTTTGTCCTCCATTTCCAATCAATCTTCAGAGAGGTCCTCTGAGCACAGCGTCTGTAGGGGTCTATTCTCCAGGAGACTAGGGAGTCTTTCCTGTTAGGGGAGTTATATGGGGGATCCAGGCAATGGCCCCAAATGTCCTATTGGATTCCAAGACTTAAGTTATGGTTTTATATTTATCATAGGGCTCTGACCCTGAGTCTACTGGAAGATGAAGATGGGCCTCAACAGTCTAAGGAGACAGAATCAGGAAAACTTAAAGGACATGTTTTTTGCCTGCTAATTACATAACAGTAAAAAATGTAGTGTGTGTGTGTGTGTGTGTGTGTGCTGTGTGTGTGTGTGTGTGTGTGTGTAGAGACAGAGAGAGGGAGAGAATAGAATTCCTATCAGTTAGCAGGACTCCTCCCCTGCTACTCCTCCCCATCTAAGTAAGCATCAGGCCCTTAGAAGGCAAATGTACACACAGGGTGGGTCTGTGGGTTTTCAGAGGTAGGGGATTAAACTCCTCATCTCTACCCAAAGGCAAATTTTTTGTCATCCATGTTCAGTTTCAGCACCCCTTCTCCTTTAAACTGTTTTCCTAATACTAACTTTCCATACCTTTTTAGTGACTTTTCCCCTTTAGTTTAACTCACCTGCTCTTGTACTTCTTTTTCTTCTCTTTTCCTCCTTTTAGACCATTTCTAGTCTGTGACTTGCCTCTACCTCCTCACTTGTCAGAATTTATTCATTCCATGTGGCTTAACTCTCTGAGTCCCAAAGCTTCTTTCTTTCTGGTGGTGTGACTGGGGACTAAGAAGTTGATCTGTCACATTTTCATGTTCTAATAAAGGCAGACAGTCCCAGAGAAGCATGCAGGCTGGTGGGAAATCTAGACCTTTACAAAGCCCACCAAAGGTATGAAGAGAAAGAAGCACTTAGGTCCTCTCTAGTCACACTTTGCCTAAAAATTTCAGAGGGCACCTTGCCTTATTAAACCAGAGAGACAAAAATCTCCAATGGCTAGCTAAAGAAGGCAAAGCCCACCCGGTTTTATAAAGGTACAAATTGATGCGTGTGCATGTGTGGGTGTGTCAATGTGTGATTATTGATTATTAAGAGACCATTTTTCTGGAGTTCTCTTTTGCTCTCTTAAGATCCTTGGGATTCCAACCCTATCCTTCTTTGTTCAAAGTGAGTGGTCACCTGATCTGCTCCTCCCTCAGTGATGCTCTCACTAACTACCTGGTATATTCTGATGGACTTCACTGAATTTGCAGCTTCAGGAACCTGGAACAGGAGTGAGATCATTCTTTGTTTTTTAACTCTTGAGACAGCTGTGTCCGAAGCTACATAATCTAGGCTGAGCAGAAGGATTCAGGAATGCCAGAAGCCAGAAGAATTAAAAATGATATTCCTCCATTATGGGGTTACTCTTGGCCCAAGGAATCCCCTACATTTTCGTCTTAACCTAGGGCCTACCTGGTTATTAGTTGGGAAGAACCGCCAAATCACGTCAATTGAAAACTGACCTCCTATGGTGGTTTTATACTGTGTCTGCAAATTATTTGGCATTCCTCTCATCAAAAGTTGGAGGCCCTCCCTTTGATGCTGGGCCGGGCTGTGTGAATGCTTTGAAAGATAGAATATGGTATATGTTATGCTGCTTAACTCTCAGGCCCAAGTTATACAGAATGGTTTGACTTATGCCTGGGTCTCTCTCAAGACACTCACCCCAGGAGCCTAGACATTGTGCTCCGAGTAAGCCACACGAAGGGGATATATGTAGAGTTCTGGTCCCAGCCCCAACTGATGTCTAGTTGATTGCCGGCATCAACAGCTAGACATGAGAATAAATAAGCCTTCAGATAATCCCCAACCTTCCAGCTATCTCAGCCGATGTCCAGTAGAACAGAAATGAGCTGTCCTCATGGTGACCTATCCACATTTCAGATTCACAAACAAAAGATGTGTCGTTGTTATTTTAAGCCACTAAATTTTGGGGTGGTGTGTCACCAGAAAAGCTACTTCCTCTACATCTTCCTTCCCAATAGACGTAAGTACTTTCACATTTTCTGAAATCCCTGACTCTGTCTTAAGACACTCCTTCTTGAGCATTCAAGTCTGAAAATGACACATTTCCATGAATTGATCCCATGATGTGGAAGTGAGTTCACCAGTTCCCACCAGTAATGATCCTTGCCATTACACTGCTAGCCCTGGGAATGGGTTTTCTTAAATGTAAAATAAGGGGGTTGAATAAGAGACTCTTAATCTTAGGAAACAAATGGGGGGCTGCAGGAGAGTATGGGAGAGGGATATGGTGGCTGGGTGATGGACATTGTGGAGGTTATATGCTATGGTGAGTGCTGTGAATTATGTGAGACTGATGATTTCACAGGCCTGTACCCCTGAAACAAATAATGCAATATATGTTAATAAAAAAAGGGGGGAAGGTTGAGCTAAATAATCCTGAAGACTCATTCTACTTCAGTTTTAACTCCTTCCCCATGATCTGCTCTGTCATTAAGGGTGAGCTTGCTTGGAAGGTCAGCTGTAAATGACTGAAGATGGCTTAGCTCACATGACTTCTCTTTTTAAAACTCATGTGAAGTGATGAGCACTGGGTATTATATGCACCTGATAAAATATTAAACACTACTTCTGAAACTAATGATGTACTATAAGTTGACTAATTGAATTTAAATAATAAAAAAAACCTCACTGACCACTTAATGGCTGCCTCCAGTTCCTGCCTCCAGTGAAAGGAGGGATGGGAAGCCTCAGGGAATGGCTGCTTTGTATTGGATGCAGGACATCAGTCCAGATCTGACTACTGCCAGACTTAGTAGTCCAGATCTGACTACTAAGCTAGCTTAGTCACTGGCTCCCATCTTCCTTACCTATGGCCCGAGATAGGTAATCAAAGGGTTCCCTGTCCAGCACAGAAGGCTGATGCCCCTAGGCCAGGAATGACCTATGAGGACCTGGAGAGTGTATATTGTACCGCCACTCAGAGACACTGTGGATCTCTGAAGTGCTCCAGCATTCTGGACCTCTTCCTGGTCCCAAATGCATAGTGTTTCTCCCCTTCCTGCAGAAGTGGGAGACAACTTGTTATCAGTGAGGAAACCCCATGAGAAAAATTCACGTCCGGAGAGCAGTTGCTTCTTAGTGTCTCCAGAGAAACAATGAACTGGCTCAAAGAAACAGGGAGCAGGCCAAAGTATGTTGTGAAACCAAAAGCAAAAGGAGGAAAAAAAAATGCTGGAAAAATAATAAAAAGGGTTGGAACTCTTATAAAAGCCCAGACCAACAGTGGTAATTCTGAAAAGTGTAGGATTTGATTACATTGTCTCATAAATGATTTAGTTTTGAGCATGAACTTCTAACCACACTCTTTTCCCCTTGCCTTGGTTTGTCTGGGCAGACCATAGGTGCTGCCCAGCCGCTTCTGGTCCTGCCTGGAATCTGGGGTCTTGCCCTTACAACAAAAATGATGCTGAAGGCTCTGAATTTACTAGCCCCCAAATGCCAGATTCTTAGCTTGGGCCTGAAGACTTCCCTGATTGTGCAGCTGGATCACCAAATTTTCTTATCATGGGCACTTTTGCCAAATTCAGGCACCCCTAGCCTCCTCTGTGAAGCCTTTGCTGATGCTTAAATCTGTGGAGGTGTCTGAAATCCTTGACTTCTTTGGACACTCAATTGTTCTCTGCGTGTCTACTACCCATGGGTCATTTTTTAATCATCTAGATTTTAATAGAAATAATAAATAAAGAATAAGAAAATAATAGGAATAAATGCATGTCTGTGGTTTTAAAAAAGTACAAATTGATGTGTGTGCATATGTGGGTGTGTCAATGAGTGAATCCTTCCAGGGCTATTCCATGACAATACAAATATGTACACAGAGAAACAAAGAGTATGTCTGGGGAGGTGGGAGAAGTGAAGGAGGATGAGACCTCTTGTGAGCAAATGGTAACTAATGATATGTGCTGTTTTTCACTTTAGCTTAGTTTTTTATTTTGCCATATATTTTGGATATCCTCTGTTATCAGCATACTTATAGCTACTTCAGCCTTACAATGGTACTATTTTTCTTAGTGCATGGAAATATCATTTTTAATGATATTAGACCCCCCAGTGCTGCCCTTTCAGATTGTATCCATATTTTGGTCGCAGTAAACCATTGAGGCATTCATTGTTCTAGTCTAGCTTAGACTAGGGGGCTAGTCTAGCGTACTGGGGGCCAGGCCTACGGTTTATTCTTTCTTCACATCTCTCCCAAACCTTCAGTCCAGCATTTGTCAAATATGCTGTCTTTTTGAAATTTGTTAGTTTATAGCATTATGCTATTTGGCAACCATACATCTTTCCTATTTTGTCAATGGTTATATGAATACTGAAGACCTAGAACCAGTATTTACAGAACATAATTTACTCCATAATTTAGTATATTTGGACCTACAGAAAAAGAGATTGTTGCCACATAAAAGAAAATGCTTCAGGGATCAAGATCAAACTGCTGAAAAAAAGGAGGACACAAGTAAAGAAACCTGTATTTTTTTTAAATTTATTTTTTATTTATTTTCAGCATAACAGTATTCATTATTTTTTCACCACACCCAGTGCTCTATGCAAGCCATGCCCTCTATAATACCCATCACCTGGTACCCCGACCTCCCACCCCTTGCCCCTTCAAAACCCTCAGATTATTTTTTAGAGTCCATAGTCTCTCATGGTTCACTTCCCCTTCCAATTTCCCCCAACTCCCTTCTCCTCTCTAGCTCCCCATGTCCTCCATGCTATTTGTTATGCTCCATAAATAAGTGAAACCATATGATAACTGACTCTCTCTGCTTGACTTATTTCACTCAGCATAATCTCTTCCAGTTCCGTCCATGTTGCTACAAAAGTTGGGTATTCATCCTTTCTGATGGAGGCAAAATACTCCATAGTGTATATGGACCATATCTTCCTTATCCATTCATCTGTTGAAGGGCATCTTGGTTCTTTCCACAGTTTGGTGACCGTGGCCATTGCTGCTATAAACATTGGGGTACAGATGGCCCTTCTTTTCACTATATCTGTATCTTTGGGGTAGATATCCAGGAGTGCAATTGCAGGGTTATAGGGAAGTTCTATTTTTAATTTCTTGAGGAATCTCCACACTGTTCTCCAAAGAGGCTGTACCAACTTGCCTTCCCACCAACAGTGGAAGAGGGTTCCCCTTTCTCCACATCCCGTCCAACACATGTGGTTTCCTGTCTTGCTAATTTTGGCCATTCTAACTGGTGTAAGGTGATATCTCAATGTGGTTTTAATTTGAATCTCCCTGATGGCTAGTGATAATGAACATTTTTTCATGTGTCTGATAGCCATTTGTATGTCTTCATTGGAGAAGTGTCTGTTCATGTCTTCTGCCCAGTTTTTGATATGCTTTTCTGTTTTGTGTGTGTTGAGCTTGAGGAGTTCATTATAAATCCTGGATATCAACCTTTTGTCTGTACTGTCATTTGCAAATATCTTCTCCCATTCCGTGGGTTGCCTCTTTGTCTTTTTGGCTGAAGAAACCTGTATTTTCCCTAAGACAGATGACAAGGGGAAAAGTAGTATACAGCCTAGAAAAATGACCCTCCCAAAGGCCACCCTTATTTGCAATTCAAAGGACTATGGAAAACAGAAATGAAGGCAGAGAAAGAGGGGAAGGAAGGTGCCGAGCTAGAGATGGGATGGTGGGTGGCAATAAGGATGTAAACATCCAAAGTGGCTGTACCAACTTGCATTCCCACCAACAACTGTACCAACTTGCATTCTCCACAACCTCTCCAACATTTGCTGTTTCTTGTCTTGTTGATTTTTGCCATATATCTAATGATATAAGGTGATATTTCATTGTGGTTTTGATTTGAATTTCCATGATGGCTAATAATGTTGAACATTTTTTCATGTGTCTGTTAGCCATTGTATGTCTTCTTTGGAGAAGTGTCTGTTCATGTCTTCTGTCCATTTTTTGACTTGACTGTTTTTTGGGTGCAGAGTTTGGGAAGTTCTTGATAGATCTTGGATATCAGCCCTTTTTCTGTACTGTCATTTGCAAACGTCTTCTTCCATTCCATGGGTTGTTTTGTTGACTGTTTCCTTTTTGTGCAGAAGCTTTTGATCTTGATGAAGTCCCCAAAGTTCATTTTTGCTTTTGTTTTCCTTGCCTTTGGAGATGTGTCTTGAAAGAAGTTGCCATGCCTTATGTCAAAAAGTTTAGTGCCTATGTTTTCTAGGATTCTGATGGATTCCTATCTTACTTTGAGGTCTTTCATCCATTTAGAGTTTACCTTTTTGTATCGTGTAAAAGAATGGTCAAATTTCATTCTTCCGTATATAGCTGCCCAATTTTCCCAGCGCCATTTATTGAAGACACTTTCTTTTTCCCATTGATATTTTTTCCTGCTTTGTCGAAAGATTAGCCATCTGTAATCTCAACTCTATGTAATCATAGAGATAAGCCCATATCTGGGCTTTCTATTTTGTTCCATTGATATGTGTCTGTTTCTGTGCCAGTACCATGCTGTCTTGGTAATTCCAGCTTTGTAATATAGCCTGAAATCAGGCAATGTGTTACCCCCAGATTTGTTTTTCTTTTTCAACATTTCCTTGGTGATTCAGGTTCTTTTCTGGCTCCATACAAATTTTAGGACTGTTTTTCCAGCACTTTGAAAAATGCCATTGGTATTTTGATCAGGACAGCGTTGAAAGTATAGGTTGCTCTGGGCAGCACAGACATTTTAACAATGTTTATTCTTCAGATACATGAACATGGAATGTTTTTCCATCTTTTTATGTCTTCTTCAATTTCCTTCATAAGTGTTCTATAGTTTCTAGAGTATAGATCCTTTACTTCTTTGGTTAAGTCAATGAATGGATAAAGAAGATATGCTCCATATATACAATGAAATATTACTCAGCCATCAGTAAGGATGAATACCCAACACTAACATCAACATGGATGGAACTGGAGGAGATTATGCTAAGTGAAATAAGTCAAACACATAAAGACAATTATCATATATTTCATTATGTGGAACATAATGAATAGCATGGAGGACATTAGGAGAAGAAAGGGAAAAATGAAGGGAGGTGGGAATTAGAGAGGAAGATGAACCATGAAAGAGTATGGACTCTGGGAATAAAACTGAGGCTTTTAGAGGGGAGGGGATGGGTGAGCCTTGTGATGGGTATTAAAGAGGGCACATATTGCATGGAGCACTGGGTGTTTTAAGCAAACAGTGAATCATGGAACAGTACATCAAAAACAAATGATGTACTCTATGGTGACTAACTTAACATAATAATAATAAAGGATGTAAACATCTGAAGTATCTGGAGATAAAGGAGTTTGAGAGCAGGGAAACATCTCCCTTCACTCTTGCGGGGGGCTTGTTTGAAAAGCGCCAGCCTAGGGGTATGAACATCAAAGTAAAATTGCTGGTGCCCCGTGATTTGGGAAAGAGAGGACTAGATTTAGTTCTCTCAAACTGTCTTGGTACCTGTATGGTATGAGGAGGTTGTAGACATCCCAGCCTACACGTGGGAATGAGAAGTTGGCCAAGGGGATGAAAAGGAGCTCACTGAGGCCATGGGAGTGGATTTCTGGAACAGGGCTAAAGAGCCTTGTAGTTCTGGAATAAGTTGCATGGACCAGAATGAGAAAAGTCTCAGTTAGACCCTTGGCATGACCCACAGAACAGCAGGAGTTCTGACAGGCCAACCAGGGAGGGCTCCTGGACTGAAAGAGAGAGGCTGAAAAGAGAGTTTGAGTCATGAGTTCTGCTAGCCAATGCCAGGAGATTTCCCAGGATAGAACAGTCTTCCTAAAGGGTTCTTCTCAACAATGATGGCCAACAAGGATCCTGAGGGTGCCATGTGGATTTAAGAAACTCTTCTCTTCCCACTGCTTTGAGGACACAATAATCCACCCTCATTCCTATGCCCAGAAACCATACTGGGAAAGGAAGGGGAAGGAGATTTACAAAGTCAAATTCTGAGAACATGGGCATTTTACCTAAAAGCATTGTTTAAATTATTGCACCTGACTGAAATTACCCATTTACTTTTTTCTTTTCTCAGCACATGTGGTCATCTGGGGAGGATCATATCAGTTGTAGAGAAATGAAGAAGCCACACTTTCTCTGCACATCTGGGTGTAATATGAATCTCTGGCCCCAGAGGTCTAGGCTGTTATTAGATATCTTTATTTTTTTATTTTATTATTATAATTTTTTTCGTAACCACCCAGAGTAGAAATATCTGGCAAACATGCTCTGGCCTAAGAAGCCCTGTACTGTCCTATAACAAATTTGAGATTATTCACAGTCATGTGGGACAGGGAGAGGCTGGATCATTGAAGCTTCTAATAATAATTCAAAATTCTCATTTTTGCTGAGTGTTGACCATTGACCAAATTTTCCAGTTGCTTACAGCTTGCCAAATGGACTGATTTGAACTGTATCTCTTTTTTGCTTCTATCAGAAGAGTAAAGAATCTCTGATATAAGTAAGCATGATCTTAACTCCCTATGGTTGCTGGGAGTGGGCATGTAGGTGGGGGTTGTTGCTGGGGCAAGGATGGATCTCTTAGTCACTCCAGGACAACCCTAGGTGTTTCCCTCAAGCTGACCATGACCTCCCTCAGAGCTCTTCAATGACTTCTCAGGGCACCTAGCATAAAACTTAAGCTCCTGTCCTGGCTGCCTGCCTTTCTGAGCTCATTGTGTCACTGCCTTCTGTCTCACTCACTAGGTACCAGTTTTATGTCAATGTACTTTTTATTTTTATTTTTTAATACAATTCTTAGAATAACCCAAGCTCTTTAATGTCCTTCAAAGTCATTACTCTTTTTTCTTAAAATCCTCTTCACTCGTTTTTTTTTTCCCTTCTTTTTTAAAATTTAAATTCAATTAGCCAACATATAATACATCATTAGTCTCAGATGCAGTGTTCAATAATTCATCAGTTGCTTATAACACCCAGTGTTGATCAGATCATGCACCCTCTTTAATGCCCATTACTCAATTATCCCATCCCCCCCACAGCTCCCCTCCAGCAACCCTGTTTGTTTTCCAATGTCAAGAGTCTCTCATGGTTTTTCTCTCTTTGATGACTTCCTATTCTGTTTTCCCTCCCTTCCCCTATGATCTGCCCTGTTTTTTATATTCCAAATATGAGTGAAACCATATGATAATTATCTTTCTTTCACTGACTTATTTCATTAAGTATAATACCTTCCAGTTCCAACCATATCAATGCAAATGGTTAAGTACTCATCCTTTCTGATGGCTGAGTAATATTCCAGTGTGTGTGTGTGTGTATTCTTTATCCATTCATCTGTCAGTGATGATCTTGGGCCTTTCCACAGTTTTTTTATTATGGACACTGCTGCTATGAACACTGGAATGCAGAAACCCCTTTGGATCACTACATTTGTATCTTTGGGGTAAATATCCTGTAGTGCAATTGCTGGGTCCTAGGGTAGCTCTATTATGAATGTCTTGAGGAACCTCCATACTGTTTTCTAGAGTGTCTGTACCAGGTTGCATTCCCACAAAAAATGTAAGAGGGTTCTCCTTTCTCCACATCCTTGCCAACATTTGTTGTTGCCTGTCTTGTTAATTTTAGCCATTCCGACAAGTATGAGGTGGTATCTCATTGTGATTTTCATTTGTATTTCCCTGATGCCAAGTGATGTGGAACATTTTTCCATGTGTCTGTTGGCCATTTGCATGTCTTCTTTGGAGAAATATCTGTTCATGTCTTCTGCCCATTTCTTGATGGATTATTTAGTTTTTGGGTGTTAAGTTTGATATGTTCTTTATAGACCATGGATATTAGCTCTTTATCTGATATGTCCTTTACAAATATCTTCTCCCATTCCATAGGTTGTATTTTAGTTTTTTAACTGTTTCCTTTGTTGTGAAGATTTTTATCTTGATGAAATCCCAATAATTCATTTTTGCTTTTGTTCCCTTGCCTTTGGAGACATGTCTAGCAAGAAGCTGCTCACTCATTTCTTTCCACAGTCATCTTTGTATCTTCTACAATATTTTAATTTAAATGTCTTCTCTACAGAATAGACTTGCATGACCTTCCTGACTTTTTATGGCCTTCCTTTACCTTACGGGACTCTGCCCCCATTATAACCTTCCACTACATTTTAGTTGTATTCTTAAGCACTTTTCACAAGTTGTGATGACTTATTTATTTATTGGTTTTCTCCTTTGTTTATATTCCCTGCCATGGAATATAAACTCCCAAAGGACCGTGTTTGTTCTGCTCCTCACTGGTCTCCAGGAGCAACATGGTGCTGGTCAGGTGCTTTACTCTCAAAAGCAGGTAGTTGGTGAATAATAAAGTGGGCAGACATTGTGTAATGCTCTGAGCTCAGTTCAGACTCATGGTAGCCAAAGGAGGAGGAGAGACAAGTCATCCCAGATCATCTATAAGTGGGTTAATCACCCTCAAGGAGACTATGCCCTCGTTGTCCCCAGGGAGAAAGGAAATGTGTAGAAGATGCAGCTGGACTCTGAGTAGCAGAGAGAGGGTTAAAACTGAGGAGAAAGAGAAAAGACAAATGAAGTCTTCTCAAAGCAAAACAGATGTTTCACCTCATATCCACTTTGTTTCCATGAGTAAAAAGGGGAGCAGAGTGCTCGGGGGAGATGATGGGTATTTGCATGGACTTCATTTCCTCCTAAACTGTCTTGTCACTGGAGACCTGGGACCCTTGGCTTCCTCTTCCCCTTGACCCCTTTCTGCCTCAATACTCAATAAATTGTCAAAGCCTTTGTGCAAAGCACTAGCAAGTGGCAGAGAGAAAGGGCCCGGAGTAAAAGTCAGGAGCTGGCTGTTCTGAGCCCCAGAAAGCAAGAGTGGCTGTCTTCTAGGTCCAGGAGGGAAGCTGGGTTCCTGAGAACCTGTAAGGTCCTGGGAGAATCAGGACAAATTCTATGAGTAGTAAGGTACATGGACATTGGGACCATGAAGATCCAGAAAGATCATCCCTAACTTCAGATGGATAGAAATTTCACTTGAGGCAGGAGATAGTGAAAGAACTTGACCTCTGGCAGGATGATTGATTATTGGCAGAAAAGGATGTTGTGCAGTATAATGCTGGAGTGACACACAAATGCTCTCTGACATGGCTGCTCATATTAAAAAAAAAAAATTGTTTTAGGCACCTACTATGTGCCAGGTCTTGATCTTATCATTGAGAATCACTAGTGAACAAACAGGAAAATGTAGCCCTTACAATACCTATGTTCCAGGGAGCTAATGACTTATGAGACCTCATGAAATTTATATTCTCTATAATTCTATTTTGACGATATTCTATTGCTGAAAGTAAAGCCATTATTTAGAGATCGCTAAAAATTGTGATATTGGTGCCATTCAATATTTTCAGGGACAGTGACAGTTAAAATCTCAAAAGAGGGAAAGCAGAAAAGGCATTCATAGGAGGAATGACCATTTAAATCCATTGTGACATGGCAATCACGTTAAATGGTCCCGTTGTGACATGGCAGTCATGACAAGTCATGAGGGGCAGGAGCTAAAGAGTTCCTTAGAGCCAGGAAGAGACTGGTCCTTGGAGCACAGGGATGCCCTTGG
Source organism: Mustela nigripes (assembly GCF_022355385.1). Classification (NCBI taxonomy): domain Eukaryota; kingdom Metazoa; phylum Chordata; class Mammalia; order Carnivora; family Mustelidae; genus Mustela; species Mustela nigripes. The sequence goes on along the minus strand of NC_081559.1, from coordinate 27,249,636 downwards.
CAGGAAGGGAGAAGCTGGATTTGCTTATTTGGTATCCCTGCAGACAGTGGAGCAGATTCTTACTGATCCTCACTGCTGGTACCTAGACCATTTGGAATTTTGTCAACCCAACCCTGCCTCCTGAGAGCTGCTGAATTTCTGTTCCACCAGTCTCCACTTCTCAGCTCTGCCATCTGCAGGCAGGTTACCCTGTACTCCTGAATGTGCTCCGATGTTCTCACTGCTTTCCACCTCTTCTCTCTCTCAATGTTCTAGATGTGGGTAAGGCAGAAAGGGGGGGGGGGGGGGCCGTTAGGAGGTGGTGACACTAGGGGCTGCTGAGAAAGGATCATTAGTTCCCTCTCTATCCTCACTGGATCTCAGCAACCCCTGTCAAGACCACACAGAGACCTCTCATCTCCTAGAACCTTCCTTTTGATATTGAAACCACTTACTCCTCATTGACACCACCTTGTCTTCCTTTGCTCTTCCTCCACTGTTAGGAAGTGGAAGACACTGAGCGTCTCTGATCCCCCAAGTACATTAGTTGAGAGTCAGTCCCCTCTGACTCAACTTTATTTCTTTCCTACTCAGGAGTCAGCCTGTGTTATAATACTACAACCTCTATTATAAGCCCCTTTAACTTAAGCTATTGTTGTTTACATGTCTATTAGTTGCAGCCAAATATTTTCCTAACCAAAGGATCTGATCTCCTGGCTCCATTTGACTGGATGCTGGATGTAGTTGTTAATGCTCCCATTATAAACCTTGCATGTTTTATGAGACTGCCAGAGCTGGAAGAATCCTTAAAGACCAGCTCCTGATCTTTGATATGGTACACTAAAATGCACCAAGAGAAAGTATTATGGAGAGCTGGTGGGACAGTCAGGACTGGAGCCCACAAATCTCAGAAGTGAGTCCAGTGTTTACTGCCAGCCATCTCCCTATCTCCTGGATTTGAAATATTAACACAGGTCAAGGGCATGAAGAAAATCTCCATGCTTTTGGTTGTGACCACAATGGTCACATTGTGGATAGGCACTGAGTGTGGCTATGTGCCCTGAAATGCTAACCACCTTGCAGAAAAGACAGGCCCTAAAAGCATGGTCAGTGATCACCACTCTGAAGAGTAGGGAGGCCCCAGGTGTTGGCTCATCATGCTTTTCTCTCTGCACCTCTGAACTGCTTTCCTGGAGATGTATTTAGCCTCTGCTCAGGGTCTTGGAAGTCAATCTCCTAGAGCAGCGCTCAGGTGTGAGCTTGGTGATCACACTCTTGCAGGTTCCATGAGCACAAGGTAACTAACTAGGGAAGGTGCACACACAGGAAACAAGCTGCTCACCAGCTGTCCATTTCTCTTTGTCTCTCTCTTATCTGTTGACTTCTGTTAAGTCCCATTGAAGCATTTGATATTTCACTCTTCATTTTCATATGTATGACATCTTCCCTTACTCTTTGAACAATGAACACTTAGCAGTGACCCTTATTAATTTGCTTCTTATAAATCCCAGCCTCAGGTAAGGTCTTTGAACTTCCTGCTCTGTCTTCCAGGAAGGTTCTGCCTTTGGTCTCTTGGTTGTGCCTGATGGCTACCTCAGCCTCAGCACAAATAATGACTCCTTGGACAAGCCTCTGGACCCCAGCCTCCAGCCCCTTTGCTGCATGTTCCTCACTAGCACACCACTTCCTTATCTGCTCAGCCTAAACATTTTATTTCCATCATAGTATTTAGCATCAATTGAAATGATCTTATTTGTATGTTTACTTGTTTAGTTTCCTGCTGGCACGTTAGAATGCAAGAGTCTCTCCTAGGGCAGAAGCATCCATCCTAGTGCTTCCCAATAACAGAAACTGGCTTGACACAGACACCCACAAGTCATTTGTAGAACTAAAGCAGCCTGGAGAAGATGAACTTTTGAAAGAGCCCATTCCACATCATATCTTGTCTGTGCTGTGGGTGTAGGGCAGCCATCAAATGCCAAGGACCAGCCCTCATGCCAGCTCTTGGTCTTAGATGCCCAGCACAATGAAGGACATTCATGCAGTGATGTTCCTCTCCTGCCCTCCTTCCCAGTGTTCTTTCCTGCATGTTTGAGGTATCAGATGTAATTCACAGATGTTAAAGCAAGCCTTTTTATATCCATCCCCACCCAAAGAGTGGGGCTTTTGTTCCTTTTCTAGGATGGGGAAGATTTCTCTTAAAATCTTGGTTTGAGGTACATGCCCTTACTTGCTGGCTGCTAATACCACCTCCACCTGATTCTGAGCTCTTATGAGAGAGTGTCTCTCTTTCTCACCTTGATCTGCCTGCACTGGAAACCCTCAGGCATTAGCAGAGTCCCCACAGTTCTCCTTGAGAGACCACAACTTCATGTATGCCTTCGCAGATATTTGGAGGATTTTCAACTTGGCTGTGTATGTCCCGTTTTATTAAATCCAATCTCTTCAATCTGAGCTTTAAGGGCTGCCTCTCACCACCTCCTCATTCCCCCCAGCCCAATTTCACCATATACCCAACTTCCCATTATTTTCTGGCTCCTGCCAAATTCTTCCCGGTCCTGGTCTGCATGCTTCAGCCTCCATGTTTTCCATCTTCTGTTCAGGACAACCTGCAGAGAACTAACTTTGCCTCTCCTTGTTAGGACTTTACCCTCATTCACAAGCCCATACTCAACGTTTTGTCCTGTAGGAGAGCTTTCCTGATTTACTCCCTCTGGCTTGCCCTACCTGAGTAACTCCAACTATCTCTCCAGTGTATCCATCTGTCTGCACAGAGCTGTCTCAGCAGGGGTCCAATGTATGCAAATGTAGGTAGATAACAGATCTGAGGGCCATTTAGCCTTTCTGTTTGATGGAATTTTCTTTGAGGTAAGAATTTTGACTTTCTCAGTCTAAGATGGCAATATGTCTACATTTTCTTTTTCTTTCTTTCTTTCTTTTTCTTCTTCTTCTTCTTCTTCTTCTTCTTCTTCTTCTTCTTCTTTTAAACTAACCCTCTTTCTCTTCAGTGGGCATCAGAGTATTATACAAATAATAAGACTAAATGAGTAATCGTGATTCCAGGTTTTTTCCTCCTCGTCATTCCTGCCACAGCTCATCTGCTCATCCTCTCCATAGCCTGTGGCGAACAAATTGTAACCCAGAGAAATGAACTTGGGTCAAACAATAATTTCTCTTCTTAAGGCAATCCATCACGGGCTTTGCAGAAAGAGGCAAGAAAACTTAGGGGTCTTACAGTATGTCAGAAAAGGAGAATCTTAAACCAACATAAAGGAAAACACATGGAAGGGGGAGATGAAGAGAACGGCTCTTGGAACTCTTGGCTCTTGAAACTTTGTTTTACCCACCATTGACTCTCCTGGCAACTGTCTAGGAATATTTCAGAGTCACTTGGGTAGAGCCCGAGAATGAATAAAATGTCTCTTTTCATAGACCCACCAGGCTGGCCGAGAACTAGGAAGGTCATTCTGCCCATTCCCTTACCCCAGGCCAGACCACATCAATTCCGCCTGCCCAGTCAGGGGTATCTCCTGTTTCCAAACCTCATCCGAGACAGATCTTACCCCATTTTCACTGTCTGCTCTTCCTGCCTGGTGGTTTTGAGCCTGGGTAGTGAATGGCTGAGACAGCTGCATTCCTTGGACTGCCTTGAAGCCATGCATATTTGTCAAGCACTCCTGGGGAGGAACCTCAGGGGATCTAGAGGCAAAGGCCTGCGCTGATCTGCCCAGCCATACTCAGCTTTTTCCATTGGGCATTTCAACTGCATTCTGTATGCTCCAAGGTGGGGAGGTGGATCCCATTTGCAAGGAGATGAATGTTGGTGTATCAAGGCCCAGAAGCTCTGGCAGAGAATATGTCTCTTTAATTTAGAAAAAAAAAAAAAAAAAAGGACTTTGAATTCCACTTGCCCATTCAGTCTTCAATACCTCCTCTCCTTCCACCCTGTTTCTCTCTTCTCACTTGTCAGAGGAACAAAAGGGGTGCTTCTTGCCAGCATAGGACCCGCTATTGGCCCTGTGTTTGCTTAGAGTTCCATAGTCCAGCTGTCTTGTAAGGCGACTGCTGTCAGCTGACACTGCTAGGTGCTGCCAGCCAAGGCTCTGAAGGGAACCAAAAGTGGACTGGGGGTAGAGGTCATATCAAGTAGACAGAGTGTTGATGGATGGCTGAGATTTAGGTATTTTTTCAGACAGATACCTCTGTCAAGTTTTCTCTATGTCTTGGCTATGGAAACTTACCTTCCTTCTAGTTCACTTCAGCTTTTCCCGCTCTGAAGACTGACTTTGTCGAGTTTCGTGGCCAACTGCACAGCCACTGATGATGAACAAGAAGCAGCAGTCATCCCACAAGCTATTTCTCCTGCTAGAACATGTTCTTCACCCTCACCCTTCCACAACATCTCCAGCCATTGGTGGCCTCACTCCTCAGAGCCTTATGGTCTTCTCTAGGTGTTGTTTCTTCAGTCCAGAGAGCTGCTCCTCCTCTAGCCTGTCACTGTAGCCCAAGAGAAAAACCGGGATAAAGTGCTCTCTCAGAAACCAAGAGAGGAGGGGGCTTTTGGAAGGGAATGTCTCAAAGAAGTTAGGAAGAACTGAAATGTTTGGACTGGGCTTAGAGTTTCCTCAGAGGACTGAGGAAATCAGTCCTCCTGGGAGAGAGACTCCAGGGTTTGCAAAGTTGTGAATGGAAGGGAGTGAATGAGATTTAATCATAGACAGACTACTCCTTCAAGAAATGACCCATGGGGCGCCTGGGTGGCTCAGTGGGTTAAAGCCTCTGACTTCAGCTCAGGTTATGATCTCAGGGTCCTGGGATCGAGCCCCCCATTGGGCTTTCTGCTCAGCGGGGAGACTGTTTTCTCCCCTCTCTCTCTGCCTGCCTCTCTGCCTACTTGTGATCTCTGTCAAATAAATAAACAAAATCTAAAAAAAAAAAAAAAAAAAAAAAAAAAGACCCATGAAATTAGAAGAGCAAAAAGGCAGTAGCTAAAGACTAGGAACTGAAAAAGGAAAATAACTTATTTATGTATTTTTTAAGATGGAAGTGAGTTGAGAAATACATAGTCTTGGGGCAGTCTTTATTTGCCACATCCAGATCCATGCTTGATCTTTTCCATGTATGGTCTGAGAGGCTGACCTTTCACGACTGTGATAGGAACACTCTGCAATCTGGCTTCCAGGTGGGTATGGCCCCTGAGGAGCACCAACAGGACATTAGAGAGTGGGAGAAGAAGGAGTGTGTGGTATTTGCCCCCTTGTTTCTTTTCTTACTTGGTCAGGGCTTGGCAGTGGACCATGAGTCTGTATCAAAGGCCTTAAGTCCTATTAGGCAACCATCTTCTCTGGCTATGGCCATCTTCTGTTAGTTCTGTTGATTACTTCCATTTTTTGGCTTCTTTAGACCTAGGGATGGTGTCAGCTTTCTGCTCTTGCTGATCTTGAAAACTTCATGAAAACTATTCCTTCATGATTCCCCTTCACTCTGACCACACCCTTGCAAGCAGTCCTTTTATTAGACTCTCCTGAATTACCCCATTTGAGTATGTCATCTGTTTCTTACTGGTGACTTGACTGCAAAAGGAGTGGTGATGATTAAAGACCCTGTTTTCATCAGAAATTTCTATATCTGTTTGTGGTTCTCTGTCTGTCTGTCCATTTGTCTCCCTCTCTGTCTCAGCCTTTATGTTTCCATGAAGTGACACTTCATGGTTTTGTTCATCATCTCTGATGATTGCTTGTATTTCATTGGAATGGGACAGAGTTGAGCTGTGTGCTTGGAGAAGGTGGAAGGCAGGTAGGGAAACAGGGAGCCCAGAGCAGAGCCAAGCACACCTGGGAGAGGTGTTTAGATTTGTGGCCCAGGTAGACATGTAAGAGGTGTTTAGATTTGTGGCCCAGGTAGACATGTATGTATGTATACAATATATATGATATGTATACAAATGTATGTATACAAATATCTATAATTCTGTTTTTCTCTCTGAAGAACCCTAATACAATGGGAAAACAAAGCTCAGGGATACAAACAAAATACAGAGAGAAAGAGAAATTATACATATAGACGTATAAGCATGTGATGGACAGGTAAGAGGTATAGGAAATGGATTGAGGGCCTCCAGCATCCATCTGATTAGGAGGTCTAGGGGAAAAATGCAGACAATAATATAAATTCTCTGAGTTGAAATCTTGAGTCCTTAGGTTAAAATTTCACATAAAATACAAACAGAACAAGTAAAAATAAACTTACATGTATTTATGCTGTAGCAAAATTGTGGAATGTGAATGATAAAAAATAAATATTAAAACCTACCAGAAAGAAAAGACTGCTTAGCTACAAAGGAATAAAAATTAGCTTGACAAAGGGATTATCTTCAGCCACATAAGACTCCCAAATACAAATGAGTTAATATCTTCACAGCACTGAGGGAAAAAAAAAAAAAGCCAGTCTAGAATTTCATACTCAGCTTATTATTCAATTGTGAGGGAAAAACAAGGACACATTCAGCTACATAAAGAATATGAGTATTTACTGCTCACAGACCCCCTGGCATAGTTCAGGAAGGAGAAAGGTGAAATTAGAGGGAAGAATTAGAAGGAAGAAAAAAATAGTTGTAAAGTATTTCAGTAAGCGTATGAATTATTGACAGTGGAAACATAAATTTTGTGATAAAAAAGGAGAGAGAGCTGGAAATTGAGATGATAAACACCAAAGATTGTTGATGGTGGAAGTGTTGAGTAGTTAAACATACTGACATCCTTGGCTTATGTAAGAGGATGCTAGAGATAATAAATAAATTAAGATCTAGGAAAAATGTATGAGCATGTGTATTAAAAATCTGTCACTGGAGTGCCTGAGTGGTTCAGTCAGTTAAGTGTCCAACCCTTGACTACAGCTCAGGTCATGATCTCTGCATCCTGGGATCTAGCCCTGAGTTGGGCTTCCTAATTAGTGCAGAGTCTGCTTGAGTTTCTCTCTCTCTCTCTCTCCCTGTGCCCCTCCTCCCCTTCCCTGCTTTCTCTCTCTAAAAAAAAAAAAAAAAAAAAAAAAAAAAGAGAGAGAGAGACACAAAAACAAATCTGCGAGTAATGATTAGATTAGCGGAAATGCAATTGAACCTCTAAACCAGAAATCCCATGGGGAAAAGGTGGTTGTGGTGGTGGTACAGAGGAGGGGGGTAAAAAATTGCTACAGCTTTGTTAATACAACTAAAGGCAGGGAAGGAGAAAAAAATAAGGATTTAAAAAAGAAACAGAAGCGTAAACAAAATGAGTGAAAATAAACGTTGGCTTTAAAAAAAGCAAGTTGCAGAATCTTATTTACAGTATGACACCATTTACCTTTAAAATTACCACACTCACAAAATAATAGCAAATATTTTTTCAGACAAATGTACTGAAAACACAGAAATAAGTGCAAATGAGATACACACCTTTAAAGAAGGGAGAAAGGAGGAGAAAAGGGGGTTTCAGCTGTATTTTTAGTGGTTTACTTATTTAGTTTTATAAAGCCTGAAATCTATCATCATATTAACATTTCAAAAATATCTGTGGTTGTGCCTGTGTATTTTTTGTTGTTCTATATGATTTTCTTTATATTTAAAATATCTCCTGATTTTTTTCAGGAGAAAACACTGAAAGATAGGACTGTACAGTTGCTAAAAGAGGATGAAAACCAGTATGGGTTGATGGCAATGTAGGATTTCCTTATGTCCAGGGAAAGACTAGGGAAAGATCCCAAGGTTACAGTGAGGTAGAGATACAGGCTGAGTCTTTAGATCAAATAACCTTGTATTTTTGAAAGTTTCGTCTTGGTTTGTTAAAAATTAAAGTGTAAGGTGTGAGTTGGAAGTAAATCAAATCTAGTTTATGTTCTAGAAGAGTGGCACAGGGGAAGGAGACTTAGCCCAAGGGAACCAGTAAGGGGCTTTTTCCTTCTCTCAACCTGCACCAGGCTGAACTGTACACACTTGAAGGGACTGTTGAATTTTTATCTAGTATTCATTGAGCACTTGTTACACCTTATGTCACTCGGGTAAATGCTTGACTTGTGTTATCTTATTTAAACTTGTTCTGGTCATGGGTAGGTAAGCATTGTTTTAACTAACTTGCCATTTCTTTATTTTTCTTTTTAAGGATTTATTTATTTATTTTAGAGAGAGTGTGTGAGCACAAGTGGGAGGAGGGGCAGAGGGAGAGAGAGAGAATCTTAAGCAGACTCCGGTCCAAGCACAGAGCCCAAAGTGGAGCTTGATCTCTCTCTCTCTCACAATCCTGACTGGAGCCGAAATCGACAGTTGGTTGCTTAACTGACTGAGCCACCCAGGCATCTCTTGACTTACCATTTCATTAAGAGACAGGAAAAAGAGTGGTTAGGGTCAAGGATTCTATAGAGTTAGGTCACAGCTTTGTTCCTTAGTAGCTATGTGGTTACAGAATGTCACTTAACTTATCTGTGGCTCAGTTTACTCATTTTATATATATTTTAATTTTTAATTTTAATTTTTTAATTTTTAATTTTTAAATTTTTTTCTTAAGTAGGCTCCACACCAGGGTGGACCCTCACATGGGGTTCAATTGTATGACACTGATATCAAGACTCGAGCTGAGATCAAGAGTCAGACACTTAACCAACTGAGCTGCCCAGGCACCCCGAGGTTCTTCATTTTAAAATGTGAATGGTAATTGAGCCTAAGGCAGAGGCTTTAACCCACTGTGCCACCCAGGTGCCCCATAAAGGTCTTGAAAGACAAATTAACTTGTAAAAGCTTTCAGTTAGCTGGACATTGTGGGTAAAACTGCAGTGGCTAATTTTGTTGACTGTTTGCTTTGCTGTGCAGAAGCTTTTTATCTTAACGAAGTCCCAAAAGTTCATTTTTGCATTTGATTCCCTTGCCTTTAGAGCTTGTCTTGAAAGAAATTGTTGTGGCTGATGTCGAAGAGGTTACTGCCTATGCTGTCCTCTAGGATTTTGGTGGATTTCTGTGTCACATTGAGGTCTTTCATCCATTTTGAGTTTATCTTTCTTTATGGTGTAAAAGAATGGTTCAGTTTCATCTTCAGCATGTGGTTTTCCAATTTTCCCAGCACAATTTATTGAGGAGACCATCTTTTTTCCATTGGATATTCTTTCCTGATTTGTTGAAGATTAGTTGACCATATAGTTGAAGGTCCATTTCTGGGTTATTTTGATCCATTGATCTGTGTGTCTGTTTTTGTGCCAATACTATGCTGTTTTGATGATCACAGCTTTGTAATCTAGCTTGAAGTCAGGCATCATGATGATCCCAGCTTTGGTTTTCTTTTCCAACATTCCCCTGGAGATTCAGTCTTTTCTGGCAACCCACAGAGTGGAAGAAGATATTTGCAAGTGACATTAGAGATAAAGGGATGATATCTAAGATCTATAAAGAACTTCTCAAACTCAATACCCAAAAAACAAATAGTCCAGCCAAGAAATGGGCTGAATACATGGACAGACACTCCTCCAAAGAGGACATACAAATGGCTAACAGACACATGAAAAAGTGTTCAACCTCACTGGCCATTAGGGAAATACAAATCAAAACCACAATGAGATACCACCTTACAACAGCTTGAATGGCCAAAATAACAAGACAGGAAACAACAGATGTTGGCAAGGATGTGGAGAAAGGGGAACCCTCTTACACTATTGTTGGGAAGGAAAGCAGGTATAGCTACTCTGGAAAGCAGTATGGAAGTTCCTCAAGACATTAAAGATAGATCTACCCTAAGATCCAGCAATTGCACTACTGGGTATTTACACTGAAGATATGGATGTAGTGAAAAGAAGAGCCACATGCACCCCAATGTCCATAGCAGCAATGTCCACAATAGTCAAATGTGGAAGGAGATGTGATGTCCTTCAGCAGATGAATGGATAAAGAATATGTGGTTCATATATACAATATTATGAAAGGATGAATACCTCCATTTGCAGCAACATGGATGGAACTGGAGTGGATTATGTTAATTGAAATAAGTCAAGCAGAGGAAAGACAATTATATGGTTTCACTTATATGTGGAACATAAGGAATAGTGCAGAGGGAAGAGGGGGAAAACTGGATGGGAAGAAATCAGAGAGGAAGACAAACCATGAGGGACTCTGAACTGAGGGTTGCAGAAGGGAAGGGGTGGGGAGATGGTATAGCTGAGTGATAGGTATTAAGGAGAGCATGTGTTGTAATAAGCACTGGGTGTTATATGCAAATAATGAATCATTGAATCCTACACCTAAAACTGTGTGCTAAATGATGTGCTAACTAATATGTTGGCTAACTGAATATTAAAGAAAAGAAAGGAAAAGAAAAGAAAAAGACTGTAGTAGCTACGTTATAACCAGTAGTTAGTTAGCACAAGGACAAACTCAACTCACACAGCAAGGGTGCTAGACCAGAAGAATGGTAAGAACTTGGGCCTTGCTGATGTCATGGAGCCCTCTATTAGCCAACTCTGGAACTTACCTACCCATGGAATTTTGTTATGAAAAGTAACTTGTTTTCTTAATTGTTCAAGCCAGTTGAGATGTACAGCTTTCTGTTACTTACAGCTCAAAACACCCAAACAATTTCAAATGCCATAGCAAACTCTTGCTCTTAGGGAAGAGATAAATAGTGCCATGGGATCTTTGACTGTTGAAGGGCAACTCCAGGCCTATGGTTTTGTCACTGAGAGCAGGGAGTGAGTTGTGGCAGCACTAGATGACAGTTGAACCTGGTTTCTCACATCAAACTAGAAAAGGCTATTCCATGGTCTGGGTCATCATATGCTAAAGAATAGTTCCCTCAGCCCTTTAAATTGAAGAGCTCCCCAAACAACTAAACAAGCACCATCCAGAGAAGAGGACAGGGTGACAATGCTCCTGGAGCTTCACCCAACTTAGATTAAGATACATGAACGTAATAAAAGTCACCCAAAAGGAACAAAAAAGAGACCTCGGGAAGCCCATCCAAGAGAGTGAAAGGAAGGAGAACAGAAGGAACCGTGGAAAAAAAATCTCCCAGACCAAATGATGGTCCAAAAATAATGAGACCAAAGTTCAAAGAAGTAATTTAAATCAAATAAGGCAGAGAAGGCTGAGCCAGTAAGGGGCAGGCTCACTCTGCAGGGAGCAGGCAGGCAGCAGGAGTTGAGCTAAGTAGAGTTCAGTTTGGGACAGCTTATGGATCTGGACAGAGAAAGGCACTCATCTGCTTGCCTGGAGCTCCCACTGCCCGGGTGGGAGAATGTGGCGGGGCTAAATGTGCACCTTTTTCTCTGTCCTGCTGCAAGGAGCCAAGAAGCCTCATTTCCACCCCCACCACTGGCAGGACTGCTTGCATTTGCAAAACTTACCCTATCTGGGTGGGCTCGCTGTCACTTCCATGGAGAGCTGCTGGGACCAAGCAAGTGAGGGAAAATTTATTTGCTTGGAGCCAAATTTCTTTAGGCCCTATTTTATATTTCATTTCAGCAAAGAATTATAGGGATGCCAGGGATGATGGATGCTAAGTCCATTAACTGCCTTCTGAATTTTGGACTTGGATTTTTGTTGATCCTATAGTCCTGGTAATTGCCTAGCAGCTTGGTACCAGAGCATCCATCTGGTTCATTTGTGGATTCTGCATGTGGATATGTGTATGCATATACACATGAAAAACAAATTTCTGTTTAGTTTTTCTACTTTTCATAGTCCCTATTCTAAACTGAAAGTCCATACCTTCCACCATAGTCAAACAAAATTAAATTTTGTTTGTTAAAGCAAACAAAAATTAATGTTTTCACAAGAATTAAATATTTAGAAAGGTCATGGAATGAACATGGAGAATTTAAGTTTCTACAGAGATCTAGAAAGGTCTTCCTTCCATGTGCCTCCCTTGATTATAATCTCATATTTATTCTCACTACTGAGGACAAAACTGAACTATAAATCACATGTACCAATTGATTCACAGTGCATTCAAATATACAAAGAAAATGTGGCTCATGTGACTTTTACCATTATTCTGTGACTGATCTGAGTCTCGAAAGTACTGGCTAGGGGAAAAACACCTTTTCACTTAATGATTCCTCAGTTTCTAGGGTAAAATAACTAATCCCAAAGAGAGTTGGAGCTGTTTGGCATTCTTCTCCTCCCAGATGGCTCTTGGAGGTTAAGGGGCACTAGAGCAACTTCATGGTAGGGGGAAAGAAGGGGGATTTGAGTCAAATGCTATCCTCTGGTCTCCTTCCAGTCTCCACTGTGTTGTGGCTGCTCTGGTTTGGCTTCTGGTTTGATGACCATTGGTCTCAAGCAGCCTTTGGGAGGGCAATGTGGTACCTTCTTCTTAACCTAGGACCTTCTCAGCACTCCATGGCCTCTCCGTAGAGCACTTATAAAGTTTTGGGGTCACTGCTCACCACCAGTGGTCTGTGTTTTGGGAGTTTGAAAAGCATTGTTATAGGCTCGCCCATCCAGCCATTTCTATGTTCTTCTGCTGAGCTACTGTGTGGGCCACCATGACTGTGGCTTTGTGTATGGCCCTGCCAACATGCTCATGAGCTCCTCCAGGCTGTGCTTGGGGAAGAGTGCCTACCCTAAATGTTCTCCGGTTCCCCTCATACCTACCCATAAATTTCCACCTTGCCTCCTTTGGCCTGGAAAGTCATCCTGGGAGGGGAAAATCAGGACATGTAAGTCTTTTGCCCTCCTTTTCTGTTTTGCTCTTCTTTCCATCCTCCCCTTGGGGGCACACTGACAGTTTCCCTTCCACTCTGGACTGCAGGGTTAGGGTGGGCTTGGAACGTTCCCCTACTCTCTTTCCACCTGAGATGCTATTTGCCCTCATTTTCTGAGTAGTGCAGGCAAATGGGGTGCAAGGAATGAGGATCTGTTTGCACAGATAAGCATGCATTACTTTGAAATACTTAGAAAAATATAGCAATTACATCAGCATATAGAGATGGTTGAGATTGGCTGGAGCTCTGTTTAGAGAAGGAGTTTAGTAAAGGCTGTTTTCAGGCGGAGAAGAAAAAGGGAAGGAGAAGAGTTTAGACATCATGGAGTAACATCTTTAAGATCTCTGCAAGTTCCTTTCCCCTCTGAACTATAGGGCTCTAACTGCCCCTGCTTTCTTTTAATTTCATACATCTTCATCTCTTACTATCACTCCTGGTCCTACAGGGTGTTCCCAGGATCAACAGCCAGGATTAATTTCTAGACCCACTCAAACAGGGTGGCACAAATGAAGATGCTCCCAGGAAAGATGAATCTCCAATTTTTCTTTTTTAATTCAGAAAAGTCAAGAGAATAATATGAAAAGCCACACATCTGGCTGTTCATATTTAAAATATTTACTTGTCACTTAAGCTTAAATAGTTTCTAAATGTGTGTGTATGTGTGTGTGTGTAAACTATCTTTACAGTTAAAGTTGAAAACAACTTTGCTCTTCTTCCTTATTCGAGGCCCCTTTCTTTCTCTTCAGCTATCACTGTCGAGGGTTTGATTTGTATCCTTCCAGCCATTGTTTTTATTAGCTTATTACAAATTTATGTATCAGAAATAACACTCGTTTGTGTATTTACATTTTTTCCCTGAATGATATCATACTGTATGAATTGTTTTACGACCGGTCTTTTCAGTCAACAATGTTTTTGAAATTAAGTTTTTTTAGGCATATAGACCCAGTTTATTTATTTTAAACTACTTGCAAGTATTTAATTTGTGATTCTATCACATATCAATTATTAATATGAACTCCCCATTGGGAAATATTCAGATTTATCTATCTTTTCTCCTGATATTTTATTTTAAATAATAAGAACTATTGGCTGATCCTAATACTTTAATATCAGACCAAAGTTGGTCAGAAGACTTGTTGCATATAAAGCAATTTAATTGTCCTGTTGCCCCTGAGCTACTGTCAACCAGCAGATATTGGAGCATCCACATGTCCCTCACACAGTTACAGATTATGTATTCCTGGGGCTCTCTCTAAGTCAGTTTTCTTATCTGGAAAATGGGTTAGTTGTTTCTATCTCCTTAAGTTGTTGTGAGGGCTTATGGATTAATAGGGTGAAGTATATTCCACAGTTAGCAGATAGTAAGTCTTCTGTTAATCATAGATGTCCTCACTAATTAATGCTTAATAGGGAACTAGAAACCAGGCTCCACCATAGCCAATTTCTCCATTACTGAGACCCTGTCTTGAATAGTTTATGGTCTGTGAGGACACAAGTCCCTGCCATGGGAGGCAGGGAGGTAGGAGCAGTAAGTAGAGGCAGTATGCCATAATGTTAAATGTTGGGCTAACAGCCACAATGCTATCAGGATTCACAACTGCTGTTAGCCCACAGCTGTACTCTGGATCATTCAGAGCATGTCTTTGCAGAGCCTGCTTGGGCCTGCCCTAGTTCAGCTGCCTGTGTGAGTGCTGCTCAGAGCCCCTGCTATGGGCTTATTCTTTGCACAGGTCTGGCCAATCAGAGCTCTGTTGTTATGCAGCCCCTGCAGGCAGAGCCTTTTCTTTTCAGCTCTGGTTGCAGCCAGCAAAGCTGTCCACAGACATAGCTTTGCTATTTTTGTTTGATTGATTTTTTAAAAAGCACCTGATGCACACTTTTCCTCTTATTGTTCTCTTCCTTTTCTTTACTCCATTCATTCTGTACCCAAGGCCTCACAACACACACACACACACAGACACACACACACACACACACACCCTAGACTCAGAATCATTAGCAAAGAAGCCTTGGTCTAAGAAAAACAACTGTTACAAAGACCCTTTCCATGCTTGTGAATGCTAGGAAAATCTGCTTTTTCTGATATTTGGAAGCACTAATTATGAGGTAGCACCACTGCCACATACTTAGTTTCCCACTCTTTTCTGCCTCCAGGAACAGAGAAATCAAGAGAAAGATGATAAGGTTTCAAACAATCTGCCACCCACCTTCTATTACCACTTCTCCCAAGAGCTCAGCCACAAAGCTAGTGTGACTAGACAAAGATCAGTAGCACAATGGGTTCACAGACTCCCTGCTTTTCTCTTTCTATGACAGAACAATTGGATATTGTTTGCTCATCTTTTCCCCACGGTTAAGAGAAAGTACAAGCACATTCTTGAGAGAGAAAGGATGCTGCTTATAGCACAGCTTTATGTTACCACCTGAGCACACTGGTAGAGACTGACGATTGAGAGGCCAAGATGGAGGGACAAAATGGCAGGAGTTAAAGAGGAAGTTCTACCCCAGCATGCAAAATGTGAGAGGCCATATCACTGGGCATCAGGGAAATACAAATCAAAACCACAATGAGGTATCACCTCACACCAGTCAGAATGGCTAAAATCAACAAGTCAGGAAATGACAGATGCTGGCGAGGATGCAGAGAAAGGGGAAGCCTCCTACACTGTTGGTGGGAATGCAAGCTGGTGCAGCCACTCTGGAAAACAGCATGGAGGTTCCTCAAAATGTTGAAAATAGAACTGCCTTATAACCCAGAAATTGGGTATTTACTGGGTATTTACCCTAAAGATACAAACGTAGTGATCCAAAGGGGCACGTGCACCCGAATGTTTATAGCAGCAATGTCCACAATAGCCAAACTATGGAAAGAACCTAGATGTCCATCAACAGATGAATGGATCAAGAAGATGTGGTATATATACACAATGGAATACTATGCAGCCATCAAAAGAAATGAAATCTTGCCATTTGCGACAACATGGATGGAACTAGAGCGTATCATGCTTAGCGAAATAAGTCAAGCAGAGAAAGACAACTATCATATGATCTCCCTGATATGAGGAAGTGGTGATGCAACAGGGGAGCTTAAGTGTGTAGGAGAAGAATAGATAAAACAGGATGGGATTGGGAGGGAGACAAACCATAAGTGACTCTTAATCTCACAAAACAAACTGAGGGTTGCTGGGGGGAGGGAAGTTGGGAGAAGGGGGTGGGATTATGGACATTGGGGAGGGTATGTGCTTTGGTGAGTGCTGTGAAGTGTGTAAGCCTGGTGATTCACAGACCTGTACCCCTGGGGATAAAAATATATGTTTATAAAAAATAAAAAATTAAAAAAAATATGAGAGGCCAGAGAGTTTGGGATGTTAAAGCACAGAAGATCAGGATACTAGTCACAACTTAGACCTATATTGTTGAACCTCCTGAAATGTTAAGAAAGAGATGTGAGTAAAGTTTGAAAGACCTGTGTAGCCATGGTGTTTTGAGCTCAGTACCGCTTGTACTGAAAGATGGCCCATAGCTTTTTAAGCACTACACTTACTCTAATACCTACCTACTACCCTTTCCAGGCAATTTTATAAGAACATTCATATATACATAAATGCCATTAAGATCAGGGTTAATTTTTTAAGTCACATGGTATAGGGCAGATTTGAGTGGGAAGACTAATTTTCTAGAAACCTGACTAAAGATAGTTGTTAGACCACTGTTATTAAAATAATAGAGTAATTAAGCAGAAAACCACACTAGCTTCCTTCAAATGGTTTTTCTCCAGAGAGCAGATCTTCTGAATCTCTCCCATTCTTTCCCCCTCACTGGATATATATGCCTGTGCAAGGACGAGTTTTAGTGCTATTTATATAGCAAGAATAATGCAAAAGTTTTGAAGCAGGAGTGTAAAGAATAATTCAAACACTTGTGACTTTTGATTTTATTTCTGAAGAATATAGCTTAAAAACCACATGCAAAATGAAAGCTTTGGCCTGAAAAGTCAGTGTCTAAAACAAAAAGAATTTTACAAAGTAGTGATTTCCAAATTTTAAAGCTTTACCACTCCTCCCCACTGCCTCTCCACCCCAAACAAAGAGTGTTCTAGGAATTAGGATCTCATGTGGTCAGGAAACATTTTTCTGATATTCAACAATTACTTTAGTTTCCTAACAGTCTTTTTCTTCATTTACCTTCAAGCAAACAGTACTTTTGATTTAAAAAATCTAAAAAAGCAATAAGATCCCATTTTTGTGAAATTACGCCTATCTCTATATACTGAGAACTGTCAGGAACAATTTTACCTACTATTGGTACAGGCTATTCAATGGTGAACATTTTACCTTCTTTTGTACTTTTTGGTTTTACATAATTTTGAAAACAAAAATTGGGTACCATTTTCTACATATGTAAAAATTTCTTAGATAGTAAATGAAATTAGGCAGTGTCCTAAGGAGTAATTACAGGCCAACTACTTTTCCAGGTAGCTTTCATGAGGTTTCTGGTATGTGTGGAGCTGGGAGTAGCAGTGTCTCAGTGCATCTGTTCCTGGGAGACACTGTTGTGTCCCAAGGACCCAACAAAGGGGGCAGAAATAGTGACTGAGAGGAACAACTGGAGACCAGGAAAATTAGACATGGCTCAGTAAGAGCACATGAGGAAATCTTCAGAAAGATCAAGGTTTCAGAAACAAGTTACCCATCCCCCTTACTTCTGAATAGAATGGTTTCAATTCGGTGGGTGCTCCAGCCTATGTTGAGTAAACTTTGAGAGGAGGTGGAAGAGGAGAGAGGGGGAACTATGCCAGCATGGCATTCCTCCTGCAAAAGCAGGTGAGTGGGCTCTCTGTTGTCAAGGTACGGGAAGGGAATGAATGTCCTTTCTGTAGCTGGGTGGAACTGGGGGAGGACTGGAGACCTCTACTTGAAGGTCAGCACTTTTCAGAAACACGGTGGAATTGTCCCAGACAAAGCAGACAGGCTGGCATCCCTTTTCTGGGAATCCGAGGGTGGGGAAAAAGTGAAGCAACATACCAGGGACTAGCCAACATACCAGGGATAGTGGTAAAATCTTGAGAATCTGGGGGGGTCTGCCAGCCATGCTTGGGCAGCAACTCTTCATGCCCCCACCTGGAGAACCCGCAAGACCTTGGTTGCTAGGCCATAAAGGGAAGTCCCTGGGCTAAAGAACCAACTGCCTCCTGTAAATTTACTTCCTTATGCCAGCTACCAATTGTAGGGATCTATGCAAGTCTGGGCCCCTCTGCATGGGTCTTAGAACCCTTAGGGGATCCATTCTTGGGCTTGGCATCCTCTTACCCTCTTTCTGCTTTGGATCCTCTCCTGCCTTGCCAGACACACCATTCTTCATCCATCAGTGCCTAACCACACCTATCTGGTGTAAACAAGTGCTTGGAATCATAATTGAAATCCAGTTCCCACAGAGATCCTAGATCACTAGCCTTCTTCTTTTACCCCACATCCTTATAACCTACAAAGAAAATAACATATGCAAACAAATAAACAAACAAACAAAAAAAATCACCAAAGAATAGAAAGACTATTTCTGGGCCTAGGGTTGGAGGCACAGCAGGAAGTGGTAGCCACACATCTATGCTCTGTGGACAGAGGCATGTGTCACCATCCTTGGGCTGAGCAACCCAAATGCAACAGCAGGGTGCTGAGGTGCTGACATCTGCTCTCTTGCTTTCTGGTAGGTCAGCGCTTAGCTGCAATATAACTCTATAGATGGAAAATTCCAGAGATAAGTGACCTGCTGTGGGTTATACAGCCAGGCATAAGCAAAATGAGAAGTGACAGGACTAGATCCAGTTATTTGACATTCTAAGACCTTTTCTTTACTGTGTTATAGCAGCTTGACTGGATGAATGTCTGGCAAGTGATTAGAATGAGAGGTCAGACTGGCAGACCTCATTGTTTTCAACTCTGTCTCCGTTACAATAACTTTTCCCTCATTACCTGAGTTTGGGATGTAAAGTGGAAAAAAACACACTTGCTTGGAACTGTACCAAAGACATTAAAAATCCATATTATGCTTGTGTTTCCTGGGCCTCAGGCTACCAAATCTATTCTATCCAACTCAGGGTCATTACCCATTTCCTGTACATCAGATACCAATCTGGACCATTCTTATACCTCACTGATAATGCAGTGGACACTCCAGTTGACTAGTTTTGATTCACAGCAAAATGAGCTTTCTGCAAAGAAAAAAGATTATATATGTAAACGGATATAAATTTTAAAAAGAGTGTATAGAGATGACATTGTAGCATCTTCAGGATGGCAGGACTGTACCCTGGGCCATTGCAACTTCCATCCACTAGTCCCAACAGAGAGGCCATACATATGCTGTGAAAGCAAAGGCATTACCTTGTCTCTTGTTTACCACCGGAGTGATTCACTAATGGGTATTTATCTTCATTACAAGTGAATGGCTCAGAACAAGAGGCTCCAAAGGTTTACCCAAATTCTTTATTGGTACTACCATATTTTACTCTGTGTTGTTAAACAAAATTGTTTAGCCAGACTCTTTCTTTCTATAGTTTATGTCCCTGACCAAGGACTCAAAGTTTGGTTAGATGTCACTTTTCTCCAATTCACTTTTATTTGATGTGCAGTTATGCAGTGAAATATAGTGTGTCCTGTAGACATGATAAAGTTGAAAAAGCAAGATGCAGGAGGAATATGTTGCACACGTTGGGTTAAACCTGCACAGGAATCATTTGGATGGACCACAGAGTCCATCTAGTATAAACTAGATGAACAAATCTACCTATAAAACTCAGTCAAGGGCCTGTTCATGAAGGACTCTATTGATCATGAGGGATATCTATGTCTGTGGTCCTCAAATTTTTACTACTCCTCTCTTGTTTTAACCTCACTAATAAGAGGTGGGTTAGTGGGTCTCACCCTAAATTTATCAATGTGGAAGAATGAGCTTTAGAAGTTGTATTATGGAAAAATCTCCAAGATGGTGATGGGTAGAGGCAGAGTAACATCTTATTTTCCCATCTTCTTTTCCTCTTGACCCCGCTGCCCTACAGTGAGGTGTCCCCAGAAGCCACAGTAATGTCCTGTTTGTGAGACAAATATGAATGTATCTTGGCCCAGTACTCTTGAAAAGAGCAGAATATAAAAAGATATTTCCTCTGTCTCGCCAGATGGCTTCAGGATAAAATTCTTTCCCAAACCAAGTGTTAGAGTCCAGTTGACTATTTCAGGGTGGGCAAGAAGTAACATGGAGAAGAATTTAATCCTCCTCCTGCCCTAACACACCACTACATCCAAGCTTGGTGGGAGCAGGTCCTGCCCAAACAGGCAAGATTGTTGAACTAAAATCAAGAGGATGGGTCCCTGGCAAAGCAGATGATTTCAATGGATGCTGGTGAAATCCACAATCCACAGATCTGAGGTTCCAGACTGGACTCAGCTCCTGGGACCTGGCCAGGCAGGACATGGATTAAAATGAAGAATACTGAGCCCCATCCAACCCATCTGGGAGAACACAGTGGAAAATAATGGGGGTAATACATTGGGAAATCCCCAACTTCTTGAGATCAATGCATACCTCTGTGCTTGTCTGCATATTTTGTGTAAAATTTCATTAAAAAAAAAAAAAACTAAATAGTTAGCATTAAGAATGGCTACTCATTCTTAAAATGCTTTGGAGAAACCAGAACTTGGAGACGCCAATGCAAAAAAGGGTTGGGATAAACCAGGAAAATAACCTTCCAAAAGAAACATGAAGGAGCTAGATGTTTGATCTTAAACTCTGCTGTACTAAGCACTTGAGCAATTCATGCTTGGTTTTTGTGATAGTTAGTATTGGGACTTTCTAATGCATTCATTCATGGGGCATGCATGACGCTCCCACTCAGCCCCAAACATTGACCAGGTCAAAAACAAATAAGACATGGCTCTTTACCTAAGGAATGCTAAAAATAATAAATTATCCTTTAATCAAATGAGACTGAATTACTGAATAATCTTGGGGAACATTCAATTACTTTAAAAATAACAACATAGACACACATACAATCAGTGGCAAATTTTCCCAGGACTCTTTTAGGCCCTTCATCCAATGTGTCACCCACCTCTCCTAAGAATTGCTTGGTTATCTTCCACTTCTCTTACATCTAGTTAAAGTGAGAAGTATAACATTAGAAGAGACTGGAGACCTGCAATACTAGCTTTCCCTCATCCTCCCTTAAGTAGATGAATGAACAGAGCTCATAGAAGACAAGTAGCTGAAACCACTTTCTGAACAGTTTTTCAGGTTCTGTATCTCCAACTTCATGGGTTAGCAACAAGTCACCTAAGGTGGCTTGATCTTAATGAGACAAAATGTAAGTTGTAATCTCATAAATAACAGAAGACCCTCAGTGGTTCCCCTACCCTGAGCTGATCAAGCATGAGTCCATTCCATGCCTCCAACCTTATCTGCCACATCCTTCCTTCATGTACCCATCCTTTAGTGAAAGTGGAGCTAGGGCTCTCTAACAAGTTTATATCCTTTCTCTCCTCCTGAAATTGCTGTTATAATAACACATATTACAGCAACTGCATATTGTAAAAATCAAGTTCATCTTTCAAAACCCTCTTCTCTTTTCCTAGGATTCAAACCCTTTCTTCCTATTTTGATTCCTAACAGTACTGTGTTCTTGTGTTTTCATCAAGGAGCTTCTTCTCAGTAGGAATGATGTCTTATGGGTAACTGTTGGCTGTGGGACCTGCCATAGAACCTTGACTGTCTACTTGCTGGGAAAACATTTCTTGAAGAGAGATAGACCCTCAACTCACTGCTGGAAGGACCAAATGTAGAACTTAAGTCCCATGACTCTTACCCTTGTGCTCTTTCTCTTACACCCTCTGACTTCTAGTTCACCGATTTGTGGAACTCATTTGAGGTCCTGATTCACACCATTGTTGTAGAAGGTTGTTGCCTATTTAGAAATGACACTTTGCAGAATTCAAAGAGAAATCAAGTCTTTGATAGCACAGACTTCCATTTGTATGTTGGCTTTTACTGATTTTTCTTTGCTCTTCTTTTTCTCCTCTTCCTTACTGTTTCTCTTCTTCCCCTTTCCTCTCACCTTTTCTGTAATCCCCCATCTGAGTCAGCTAACAGGATACAGTTCAGGTGGTTGCAATTTTATAAATGCTGATACACCGTCTGCCTGGCCTGAAGAGACACATTTGTACACTAGACCTTCAGTGTATGGGGTGAATAGAACATTCAGGGGAATCTCTGAGTGGAGGCTTATGCTAAAGGCATCCACCCTGAGTTACATCTGGGAACCATGACTTTGTGTTGGTTGTGGCTTTGTACAACTTCATCATACTGGGAGGCCTAGGAAGCCTCAGGGCATTGGAGATCTTCCTGGCTCATCATGACCAGGGAAGGACAGATAGGCAGGAAAGAGCAGAATTTACTGGAGCCTGGCTATGTATACTTGGGTTCACAATCCCTGGGTGCTGGAGTCAGCTACTTTTGGCTTTCATATACCTACTCCCTTTCCCATCCCTACCACTCTGGCATCTCCAAGGTTTTTTTCTTTCTTGCTTCTCAAGAACCAGTGCCATGTTCTCGATCTTCTTCTACAGATTTGTTTTCACAGAGTACCCCTGATTCCATTCCCATGACTGCCATTATCATCTGCATGCTGTTGTCCCTCAGACCCGACCTTTCTCCTGACCTCTGAGCCTGGCTGATTATTGGATATTGAACTTCCCTTTCAAATAGGAAACACAGTTTCATATCTTCTCCTGGGTCTCTTGTCTTAACAAATGAAACCACTGATGCATCTGGTCTC
This sequence comes from Mustela nigripes, assembly GCF_022355385.1. NCBI lineage: Eukaryota > Metazoa > Chordata > Mammalia > Carnivora > Mustelidae > Mustela > Mustela nigripes. Next base: position 27,227,114 of record NC_081559.1, on the reverse strand, counting down.
CCATACCATTAATCCAGGTATGCCCTAGATCTTATCCTCACTAACAGTCACTAAATATTGATCAGCTTCTAGAGATCAGTGGAAGCCATCAACTTATGTTCTTGCTTGCCTTTTGTGTTCTTTAGATCTTTTCAGTCCTGTCTGCAGTTCTAACAATAGCCTCCTGACCTTCATATAGTCTTCTCACCAATGTGACTGTGACAGGAGGCTTTAACCTCTGACATTTTTCCATCTGAAATAAAAGGGCATTGGACTACATCTCTGAGACCTGTCCCAGCCCTGACACTCCTTCACGTTTCCCAGCTGTGTGTATCATAGGCCTAGAGTAAAAATCCTCATTTTCTGCCTTTTTGCCCATTCTGCCTCTCAATAACTTTTTTTATTCTTCCTCCTCCTCTCTGCTAAAAGAGCCTTTGATTGAAATGTGGTAACCCTAGGAACCAAATCTTTAACCAGGGTATTATTTCTCAGACATTCCCGAGGGAGACAGTCCCATGTCCTTTCCTTCTGCAGGGAAGGGATCTGTCTGGAGCCAAGGCTTCAACAGAGTGGCTGTTGTTTTCCTCTTTATCATCACTGTTATTGTTTTGAGGACACTGCTCTTCCACTCAGTAGAGGCAGACATACGGATGGAGATTTTTAAGATATTTTTCTCCCTGCAAATTAATTAAAGGGTGAATATCAATTCTTTGACCCCCATTCCACCCTTACCACCATCCCTTCAGCCAGGATACTGGGATTAATGAGGCAGCTCTTAAGGTTTGGTGTTGCCCTGAGGACCAGGGTTCCTTTGGTCTTGATTTAGAAGCTTTATTGAAGGGACACCAAGGGGACTAGTGAGATGTACACCTGCCAAGATTTGGTGAACTCGCCATTATCTCTGAAATAACACTTCCATGTCCACATTTGAGCCACTGCCACTCTTCTTGCCCTTACACTGGCCCACCCCCACTTTCTTCCTTTATTGGGAGGCAGATGTAGGGCACATGACAGGCTGGGATGCAGTGTGATGCCATAATTGTTCCCTTTTGTGTGTGTATGTGTGTATGCATGTGTGTGTTGGGGGGGGGTCCCAGCTCTCTAGATTCTAGAAGCTGCTAGACAAGTGAGAGAAATGCAAACACATCCCATGCTGATCCTGGTAATAAGCTGGCAAAGACTATTCAAGGGATCTTAAGACATCTCTGAACTTCATAAAATATTAGAACACGAAAAGAAATATGTATGCACTCTGCAATCACACCTGTCATTTTACAACTGTGGAAAATAAGGCTTTCAGCAAATTAGTGGAGCACGCCCAATCTTGTGTACTTCCCATTACAATCAGCTTCTTAACTGTGTGTGGGTTTCCTTATTCTCCAGAGCCAGGGACCTTCAACATTTGGCTTCAGAAATGCTGCTAAATCCTGAACAAATAAACATGGATATGCAAGGTAATACTTGAGACCTCTTACTCTCAAACCTAGATGTAATATTTGTGTTCAACCCTGGGATCCAGGCTTGCTTCAGTGCTTTCCCAACTTACTCTTTATAGGTAGGGGAGAAAATGTGGGGCCCACAGATGCATCCTTATTCCCAAGTCCCACATTGATTCTTAAAAGATGGGGTGGGGGCTTGTTTGTGTGTATGGAGCAGAGAAAGACTTTCCTAAATTTTGGTCAGCAATGTTTGTCTTGGATTTGGGAAAGATGGAAAAGTGGAGGAGGTTTTAATTGGAGGGATTTCATGGAGAACTGGGAGGGCTCCCCTCTTTTCCCTCTTCCCCATTCACTATTTGAGTTAAATTCCAACTTTAGAATTCTTCTAAAATTAAAAAAAAAAATAGGAAATGTACAAGGTTAGGAATCATAACCCTAAGCCTGGTTTTATTCCTGTAACTCATCCATACATTCGTATATTTAGGAAACAAAATAGTCATTGAGCTACTATATACCTGGTACTATTCTAGGTGCTGAGTTATTTGGTGTGGGATAATACAAAATTCCTGTTTCCATAGGTCTTACATTACAGGGGAAAGTCAATAATTGCCACATGAGTAATGTCATCAAATGCTATGAAGAAAACAAAAATTAAATAAGACAGTATCGAGTACCTGATAAGAGGATGTCTGTGTGTGGATGCATCTTGGTGTTTTAAAATAGATCCATAAATTCTTTCATACTCTCTTCAAAATGAAAATTCTAATTCCCCATACCCCTAGGTAATAGACTGAAGTGCAAGTCATGGGGTATGACTTTGGAAGCTGGATAATGAAATCATTGCATCTTCCTCCTGTTTTTGTTGAATTGTCTGCTCTGGGGGAAATTTGCCATCATGTCGTGAGGACACTCAAGCAGCTAAAGAAGCTCAGGTGGCCGGGAACTGAGGCCTCTGGCCAGCATCTTTGTAAGGAACCATCTAGAAAATTGGTACTCCAGTCTCAGACAAACCTTCAGATGACTGCAGTCCCTGCCAACATCCTGACTGCAAGTGAATAAGAGATGCTAAGCCAGAACTACCCAGATAAGTTGATCCCGGATTCCTGACCAAGAAAAACTTGAGATGAATATTTGTTGTATAAAGTCAGAGCTTTAGGGGATGATTTGTTAAATAACAATAGCAACTAATACATGAATTTTAGGGATGCTCTCTCTCTGAGAAAGAAATAGTTGAACAGAGACGAGAATGAAGAGAGAAAATGAGACAGGTTAAAATACATATGAAGAAAGCTTGAAGCAGGAAGCATAGAACTGGGAAACAGCTTTTGGTAGGAACATGCTGGAGATTTTCAAAGGCATGTCACAGAAAAATAGTCCAAGATATGGAAAAGGGCAAGATATTAGTGGGTATCCTTTCAGAGGGCAGCTGGGCATCACTGAGGGTATTTTCTCGGGCTTACCTGGTTATGCTGAGATATTCCTCTTTGACTGAATTTTGATTGCCCAGGTTACTTTACAGTTCCATTAAGATGGAATTCAACTTGTAGAAAACTGACAGGAATGCAAATGATTGTTTTCTAAAGCAAATAATTAATTTTGTCCGGTAAAGATATGACTGAATTCTACCCTGTAGGAAAGGTGGCCCCAAGTAATACATTTTCAGCAGCTTTACTGAGTTAAAATTTTTATAACATACAGTTCACCCATTTAAATCAATGTTCTCCCAGTATATTCACAGTTATGCAAATATTGCTACAATCTAATTTTTGTCCACCTCATAAAGAAAACCCCATACTCATTAGTAGGTTCTCTTCTTGTATCATCCCCTCCATCATCCCTCTCCCCCATACCAGCCCAATATAATCTCTAATCTACTGTCTATCATTATAGATTCTCCTATTCCAGAAATTTCATATGAAGATAATTATACACCATGTGGTCTTTTAGAATGAGATTCTTTCACTTAGCATAATTTGAAGGGTTATAGCATGTGGTAATACTTCATTATTTACTCCCAGATATTATTCAATTGTATAGAAATATCACATTTTGTTTTTCTATTTATTAGTTGATAGACATTTGGGTTATTTCTACTTTTGGGATAGTGTGACTAATGCTTTTATGAACAGTCAAGTCCAGTTTTTGTCTGAATGTATGTTTTAATTTCTTTGGGGTATCTACCTAGGAGTGGAATTGCTGGGTCTTATGACAGGACCATGGTTAGTATTTTGAGGAAATGTCAAACTATTTTCCAAAGTGGCTGCACCATTTTACATTTCCTCTAGCAGTGTGTGAGGGTTCCAATTTCTCCACATCCTTGCCAACACTTGGTATCATCCATCATTTTGATTATAGCCATTTTAGTGGGTATGAGGTGATTTCTTGTGGTTTCAATTTGCATTCCCTAATGACTAATGATGTTGAACATCATTTTATGCACTTACTGGCCATTTTTATATTTTTCTTGGAGCAATGTCTATTTAAAACTTTGCCAATTTTTAAACTTGTCTTTTACTGTTAAATTTTAAGAATTCCTTATATATTCTGGGAAGAGGTCTTTTATCAAATATATGACTTACAATTATTTTCTCCTACTATGAGGGTTGTCTTCACTTTCTTGATGGTATTATTGGCAGAAAAATAGTTTTTAATTTAAAGTCCTATTAATCTATTTTTTCTTTTTTTCTTGTGCTTTTGGTATTGTATCAAAGACACAGCTGCCTGACCAAAGACCATGAATTGCTTTTATGTTTTCTCCAAAGAATTCTACTGTTTTAGCTCCTACATTTAGGTATATTATTCATTTTGAGTTAATTTTGTGTATGTTATGTGGTAAAGGTCTACATTAATTCTTTTTTCTCCAAGTTTTTTTTTTAATATTTTATTTATTTGAGTGAGAGAGAGTGAGAGAGGGCATGAGAAAGGAGAGGGTCAGAGAGAGAAGCAGACTCCCCTCTGAGTAGGGAGCCTGATGTGGGACTCAACCTCGGGACTCTGAGATCATGGCCTGAGCTAAAGGCAGTCACTTAACCAGCTGAGCCACCCAGGTGCCCTTCTTCCTTCAAGTTTTTATTTAAATTCTAGCTAGGTAACATACAGTGTAATATTAGCTTCCAGTGTAGGGTTTAGTGATTCATCACTTACATATAGCATCCAGTGCTCATCACAATTGCCCTCCTTAACTTCCATCATCTATTTAACCCATCCTCCCTCCTTTATCCCCTCTGGTAACCATCAGAATTTTCTTTATAGTTAAGAGTGTTTCCCGGTTTGCCTTTCTCCTTTTTTCCTCCGTGTTTATCTGTTTTGTTTCTTATCCAGTTGTTCAGTTGTTCCTGCACCACTTTTTAGAGACTGTTTTTCCCCCTTGAATTATCTTTGCATCCTTGTTGAACATCAATTGATGTGTATATTTATTTATGGACTCTCAATTCTATTTCATTAATCTATGTGTCTATCTTTATGCCTGCATCACATTTTCTTGGTTACTATAGATTTGTAATAATTTTTCAAATTGGGGAGTGAGTTCTTCAACTTGGTTCCTCCTTTTCAAGATTGCTTTAACTCTTTTGAATCCCTGGAATGTCTACAGGAATTTTAAGATTTGCTTGTCCACTTCTTTTTTTAAAATTCTTTCTAAATTTTATTTTATTTTTCCAGTGTTCCAAGATTCATTGCTTATGCACCACACCCAGTGCTCCATCAACTTCTGGAGAAACAAAAAAGGCAGATGATATCTTGATAGGGATAGTTTTATATTTGGGGAGTAAAATCATCTTAACACTGTTAAGTCATTTGATCCTTGAGCACAAAATATCTGTCCACTTACTTAGATGTTCCCTCTTTTCTTTCAATGACAATTTGTAATCATCAGTGTATGTCTTATACATCTTATGTTGGCTAATTGAATTTATTTTATTTTATTATTTTTAAAGATTTTATTTATTTATTTGACAGAGAGAGAAAGAGCACAAGTAGCACAGCAGGAAGAGAGAGAGAGACGGAAGCAGGCTCCCTGCTGAGCAGAGAGCCCAATGCGGGGCTCGATCCCAGGACCCTGAGATCATCACCCGAACCAAAGGCAGAGGCTTAACCCCATGAGCCACCCAGGCGCCCTGGCTGATTGAATTTAAATGAAAATATCCTAACTGAACATAATGAAATAAAATGTATTCTTAAGTATTTTATTATTATATATAGAATTAAATTGTTAATTTAATTTTCAAAGTTTTCACTGCCAGTATGTAGAAGTACAAGTGGTTTTTTATATTGATTTTATATTTTGTAACTTTGTTGAAATCACTTACCAGTTTTCATAGTGTTTTAGTGGATTCCTTAGGAGTTTCTATGTATAAAATCATGCCATTTGCAAGTAGATAATTTTCCTTTCTTATCTGGATGACTTTTATTTCGTTTTCTTGCCTTATTTCCCTGGCTAGACCCCTAACAATGTTAAAGAAGGGCGGTTAGGGGGGTGAGCCTGGTGGTATTTTGCAGGGCACATATTGCATGGAGCACTGGATGTGGTGCATAAACAATGAATTTTGTGAACATTTTTTATGTGTCTGATAGCCATTTGTATGTCTTCATTGGAGAAGTGTCTGTTCATATCTTCTGCCCATTTTTTGACATGATTATCTGTTTTTGTGTGTTGAGTTTGAGAAATTCTTTATAGATCCTGGATATCAACCTTTTGTCTGTACTGTCATTTGCAAATATCTTCTCCCATTCCATGGGTTGCCTCTTTGTTTTGTTAACTGTTTCCTTTGCTGTGCAGAAGCTTTTGATCTTGATGAAGTCCCAAAAGTTCATTTTCACTTTGTTTCCTTTGCCTTTGGAGACATATCTTGAAAGAAGTTGCTGTGGCTGATATCGAAGAGGTTACTGCCTATGTTCTCCTCTATGATTCTGATGGATTCCTGTCTCATGTTGAGGTCTTTTATCCATTTTGAGTTTATCTTTATGTATGGTGAGAGAGAATGGTTGAGTTTCATTCTTCTACATACAGCTGTTCAATTTTCCCAGCACCATTTATTGAAGAGACTGTCTTTTTTCTACTGTATATTTTTTCCTGATTTGTCGAAGATTATTTGCCCATAGAGTTGAGGGTCCATATCTGGGCTCTCTACTCCGTTCCACTGGTCTATGTGTCTGTTTTTATGCCAGCACCATGCTGTCTTGGTGATCACAACTTTGTAGTAAAACTTGAAATCAGGTAACATGATGCCCCCAGTTTTGTTTTTCCTTTTCAACATTTCCTTAGCAATTCAGGGTCTCTTCTGATTCCATACAATTTTTAGGATTATTTGCTCCAGCTCTTTGAAAAATACTGGTGGAATTTTGATTGGAACACTGAAAGAAAAAAAAAAAAAGAATGGATGATCTTCTCTTGATCTTGATCTTATGGTGAAAGCATTAAGCCTTTCATTATTTTTTTTAATGTTTCAAATTTTTATTTCAAATCTAGTTAGTTAACATATGGTATAATATTAGTTTCAGACATAGAATTTAGCAATTCATCACTTATATATAATATCCAATACCCATCATAAAAAGTGCCCCTTCTTTAAATTAAATTTAATTTTTTTGTGTGTTCCAAATTCATTGTTTATATACCACACCCAGCACTCCATACAATACGTGCCCTCCTTAATAACCACCACCAGGTTCACCCAACCCCTCACAAGCCCTGTCCTCTCCAAAACCCCCAGTTTGTTTCTCAGAATCCATAGTCTCTCATGGTTTGTCTCCCCCTCAAAAAGTGCCCTTCTTAACACCCATCACCTCTTTAGCCCTTCCCCTGCCCACCTCTTCTCCAGCAACTCTGTTTTCTACAGTTAAGAGTCTCCTTTATGGCTTGCCTCCTTCTTTCTCCCTCTTTTTTTTTTTTCCTTCCCCTGTGTTCATCTGTTTTGTTTCTTAAGTTCCACATGTCTATATTCATAGACATATGGGAGATTAGTCTATTCCAATATTATTTTCTTGTGATGTTTTTGTCTTTGTGTGTGAGGATTAAGTAAAAGTGGTCTTACATAATAACAAGTTGAGAAGAACTCTGTACTGCATTTTTGGAAGTGTTTTGAGGATTGTTATTCATTTTTCTTGAATGTCTGTTAAGTTTTAAAATAACCAATTCAATTATTTTACTTATTATAGCTCTATCTCCATTTTTCGTATCTCTTGATTAAATTTCTTTATTTGTCATTTTCTAGGACTTTATCCATTTTGTGTAAGTTACCTAGTTTGTTGGTATACAGTTGTTCATAGTATCCTTTATAAATATATATTTTTAAATTTTTTATTTATTTTTTATTTTATTTTTAATTTTTTATTTTTTATAAACATATATTTTTATCACCAGGGGTACAGGTTTACACACTTCACAGCACTCACCAAAGCACATACCCTCCCCAATGTCCATAATCCCACCCCCTTCTCCCAACCCCCCTCCCCCCAGCAACCCTCAGTTTGTTTTGTGAGATTAAGAGTCACTTATGGGTAGAAGAAGAATCAATGAAACAAGATGGAATTGGGAGGGAGACAAACCATAAGTGACTCCTTTATAAATATTTTTATTTATGTCAGAATGGTTATGATGTTTCTTCTTTCATTCTTGATTTTTATAATTTGAGTCCTCTCTTTTTCTGTTGGTCAGCCTAACGAAATATGTACAGTTACAATACAGTTGTATTGCTGTAAATGTTGTATTTCATTTTCTCATATGATATTAACCAGTTTTGCATCTCTTAGCAAGTTCACATCAACATTTCTGACAACCTATACATACATATATGTCTGTTCTTCAAATTTTCTTTGGAACAAATCTTAACAGGTTCTCTCACTAATTAATGAGTTGAGTAAAATATTTGACATGCATTGGTTGCATATTTTTATGAAAATAATGTTTTAAAGTTTTGAAAATTATACTTTAGGAGAAAGTAGAAAAGTGAATGAAGAGTTGAGAGAGTGGTGGAAAATGAGATCAGAGAGAAAGACACAGAACAGATCATGTACGTCCTTGTATGCTATGTTAAGATTGGCTTTTACTCTAGATGAGATAAAAAGCTACTAGCATCACCTCAGACAAGTTCTTTTTTAACTGGGACCTCAAAAACCCATATACACCTTCACTGGATGGCTATGAGGATAGAAAGACATTATGGAGTTGGAAATGCATTGTTACTGTTAGCACTCAGTCCAGTCACCTGTGACATCAGTTTTCAAGCATACATGGCTTGGCTTAAAATTTTGTTTTCAAATCCTTACCTATTGGCAAGCTCTTGAAGAAGGAAGACTTAGGGAATTCCAGAGGGCTGGGCCTTGATTCCTGAGAAAGGCAGTCTTGCCCATGAAGATGATGGGGATTTCATTTATAAAATATGGGCTAGTATGGTCATTAAACCCCCCAGAGAAGAGGAGATGGAGCTAAGACAATTTGAGGGCTTAAATGGTATGTGTGGCTTATCTCATTATCTCTGGCTGGAGCTAGTTCTGGGTGATTTGAGAGCCAAGCTGGTTGAGGGGCAAGATTGAGGAGTAGGCAGGTCAAAAGAGAGAAGCTGGGGTGGGCTAAATAAGGTTGACAGAAGGTCTCTGAATTCAAAGATCAGAAGTTTAAGCTTGAAGAGGTAAGCAAAGTGCTGGTAAGTGACTAAGCCACAAAACATGTCAAGGATGTTAATGTATTATGGTGCTTGGGGCTGGGAGAAACAAAGACCAAAAAGAGGGATGACAATGAACCAGAGAGAAAACAACCTGCAGACAATTTGCCTTGCACAAATGACCAAGTGTCTCTCTCTAGCCTGCACCTCAACATAGTCATGGATGGGAAAATGAATCAAATAAGTATCTCTCTAATTTAGTCTCTTTATCTTTATTTTTTTCTGCCCTTGTCTTGATCTAGATCTTAAGCTATTCATGGAGACTTTAAAATATATTCCAGCACTGAGAATTCTCTCTGGCCAACTTTTGCTCTTTGTATAATTTAAGTTCCAGTTGTTTATGTTAACTCCCATTTTCTCTTGTCTTTTCCTCAGTAGTTCTGCAATCTGCCTTTCCCAGGGTTCAGCTCCAGTCCTGAGGAGCAGTGGTAACCCCCTGACAACCTTCAAGGCAAGTCTAATGGGCGGGAATGGGTGGGCCTTCAAGGAAGGAGAACACTCTCAGGAAATGGTCTGACCGCACAACCCCGGTTTCTTGAGGTAATAGAAACCTAAATTGCTCTGCTCACAAGCCTAGTTTATCAGCATGACCTGAGTACAGGGATCTATAAAGTGCGTTCTTTGAGGATTTTCTTTTCTTCCTCTCTCTCTCTTAGCAATTAAGTATAGAAGTCCCCAGGAAAAGAATCATATAAACATAAGGGTAGAATTAAGATAAATGCATTCCTTTTGCTTAGGAAATTTTCCATGATAAATGAATAGCTCTCTAATCCTTATTCAGCAAGGTCAAGTGCTCTTTAAGTAAGATTCACTTTTCCAGAGTTGAGGCTGGGTGTTGGGGCTGGGGGCCTTGAAAGAGAAAACAGTTTCCTAGAGAAAGAGAACTAATGGTCAATGCTGATCTCTCCTAAGAAGTTTGCTGCTCCTTGGTGGTTTCTGAGTTGATGATGGACTCCATGGTTGCTTTGGGGTCTATATTCTAGCCAGCCTCAGGAGCTAACTTGACTCTTCACAGCTGATGCTGTGAGATCTGAGAATACTTTCAATACAGGATGCCCTGCTCATCCCAGATGGAAACAAAACTTCTATTTCTCATTATACTCAAGAGTGAACAAACAGCAAGATAATATGATTAGAAATGCTTCACAGAAGAAAGACATTAGAAAACCTGGGGTCCCAGCCTGGTCTGTCACTAACAAAGCTCAGAGAATGCAAATGATCTGTCCAATCCTTCACTAATGCCACAGCTGGTGAAATTGGCAGAAGTTGGGCTATAATTCTTGAACTCCTCCCAAACTCTGACATTCTGTGTCTGAGTGTCATAGAGACTCCTGAACATTCCTGAAGGTCCACTAGCTTTTTCTAATTGCGCTTTTATGTCCCTACCTCTGTAGGGACTCTTTAGAGGGCTTGGTGTAAGAAAGTTAGAAAGCCACTGAAAGCCTTAACTGAGGAATCTTGCTCAGTCTTACATACTTTTAGTTTCAAAAGCAAGTAAGGATGAAAAGACCTAGAACATAGGGTATTTGATATTTAGAATGTCAGGCCCAAAGGACATACTAGAGTGAAATCTTACATGTTAGGAAAAAATCATATTCCTGGAGGTGAAATAACTAGAGGAAAAGTGATGAAGTCCATCTTTGTAGGTGTGCTTATTGTATGCTAATGTAGAGGCTCTGCTTATTTAGGGAAGAGAGATACAAGTAGAGGAATAGATGGACAAGGAGAAAATGAGGTGGGAACACTGGTGGTGCATTATTTTGCCATTTTGTTTGGGTTTTCAGGATCCTTGGCGTTCATCTTAAGAGGTTAACCTCCATTTGGGCTACACTGTCACTGAGAAGTGAATAGAATCCTGGACCTATGATTGAGATTTCTTGGCCACTTCTCTCTAGAAGGTTAATGGAGTGGATTTCCATGCCCTACTCATTACTAAAATGAAAATTTTAAAAATGAAGAAAAAGGAAAAAAAATAGAAGAACAGTTGTATTAAAAGAGTGTAGTCTTCCAGCAACAGTTCAGAAATTTAATCTCTTTGTTTCATCTTTAGAATAAAGACTTTTATACCCCTTGGCATCTTTCTCCATAATTCTTAAATACTGCTTAATCACTACTGAATATAGCTGAGGTCTTAGGACCAGATTAGTTTAAAAAATTCCTTTCCTCTCACACTGAACCCTTTTCTTGGAGTCCAGCTTCTTGGAAACTTGTCTATTTCCCTGAAACCTTTGACCATATTTCCACAAAAAATAATCTTTCAGAAATTTTCAAATATTTGGCAGTGAAAACCCAGAAGGAGTCCAGTGATGGGCAAAGCTGGAGAGGCATGACTAAAATTTCTCAGAACTCTTGGTTTTCAACTGAACAGCACAGGAAGGCAGGAGAAGAAGGAGAAGGAGAAGGAGGAGAAGGAGAAGGAGAAGGAGGAGAAGGAGAAGAAGGAGAAGAAGAAGAAGAAGAAGAAGAAGAAGAAGAAGAAGAAGAAGAAGGAGAAGAAGAAGAAGAAGGAAAAGAAAGAGGAGGAGGAGGAGAGGGAGAAAAAGAAGAATAAGGAGGAGGAGCAGAAGAGGGGAAGAAGAAAAAGGAGGAGGGGATGAAGAAGAAGAAAAAGAAAAAGAAGAGAGAGGAGGTGGGTGGGGGAGGAGGAGAAGAAGAAGAGGGAAGGGGAGCAGCGGGGTGGAGGAGGAGGGAGGAAGAGGAAAGCCAGCATCTTGCATTCTCTCCCCACTTCCTCTGTTCTTTCTCTTTTCTTCACCTCTTTCTAATCACTTCCTTCCTCAGTAAGAAGGTGGCACTAAAACAAACTGCCAAATTGGCATTAGGGAGACATCATAGGACTATCTGCAGTTTCTTGTTCCTCAGGGGTTAGTTAACTCTCTCTGAGGTCCTGGCAGGCTGTATTCATGTCCTTTTCCCCCTCGATCAGACGTATGGCTCCTGGCCTGGAAATTTCTACGCTCACCTTCCCCTTCCCAGTTCAGCACACACAAGCAGTGATGCCAGTGGGTTGAATTAGAGGGGGACAGTAGAGATCAGAGACTCAGCCTGGGGGACAGAAGACCTGTCAGTGATGACCCTTTTGAGAATGTGTAACTCTCCATGCAGCTTCATCTGGAAGAGGTAGAGAGAATTCCTGAGAGTAGGTTGGTTCTGGGGATTCTCAGAATGCCAGAGGATGTGCAACTGCTGCAGCTCAGGAAAACAGAGAAGGGGTGTGTATAGTGTCATGGGAGTCTCAGGCCTGCTGTTGGGTAGCTGGGTCACCCTCATAAGGATGGGAGATGGTGACTATGAAGGCAGACCACAGATGAAATTCTCTTGGGATGAATTTAGTTGGGGGATTTAACATGAAAACCAGCCATGGAATCTTTGAATTAAGTGGGAGATTGAGAAATATAATTAGAAATCAAAACTGGTTTTAGAGGCTTTTAAGAAAGAACCCACAGGTCAAAATGGAGGCAGAAGACAGAAACATAAAGTAGAGACCTATACCCAAAGGAGGTGAACCCATGCTTCACCTGTGTTGCACCTAACCATGTTTGTATTCACTCTGGGGAAGAGCAGTTTTCTATGCTTCACATCCTCAACAAAAGGGAGACTTGAATGAATCACGTTACCAGGCTATGTTTCTGGAGAATTTGATTTTAGACGTTTTTGGCAGGAGTATTCTAAGTACTGGGAGGGACTTTTTCTATTTTATTGGCCATCTTTAGATGTTACATTTTCCCCACTCCCAGCTTAAAGCATCAGAGTTGTTCTTCAAGGGTTGTGTTGTGTAATGCCTGAGATGCCTGGGGCATGAGTCTAACACCTTCTTGGTTCTGGGTCACAGCTCTGGAAACTACACTGTGGTAGTGGCAGTACAGGGGCGGGGTGGGGGGCATGGGGTAGGTGTCCAAAGAAGTGTCATTTGTCTGAGAAATGATCCCAAATCACAGCCCAGGGAACAAGCTAGTGTCTGAATGCACAATCAAGTAGTATGGATCTGACATTTTCTGAGTGTTTCATACCATGGGTATATTGATAAACAAAGATCACTTATTTTTTTTTAAATTTTTGTTTTTATTTTTTCAGTGTTCCAAGATTTGTTGTTTATGTACCATACCCAGTGCTCCATGCAATATGTGCCCTCCTTAATACCCACCAGCAGGCTCACCCATCCCCCCCCTTCTAAAACCCTCACTTTGTTTCTCAAAGTCCACAGTCTCTCATGGTTCGTCTCCCCTCTCTGATTTCCCCCCAATTCACTTTTCCTTTCCGTCTCCTAATGTCTTCCATGTTATTCCTTATGTTCAACAAGTAAGTAATCATTTTTAAATCCCATTGGCTGGTGGGGGAAGAACACTGGATATTCTGCCTGGTTGTTGCATCTTTTATAGGAGGAAAGTCTGGGTTCCTTCATTCAGCATAATTGCTTCAAGATTCATCTGTATGTCAATTATATAAGCCCCTAATTCCTTTTTGTTACCCTCATACGTGCAGTATACACCACACCTTGTTTAACCATTCACCTCTTGAAGGGCAACTGGGCCATTTCCAGTTTGAAAAAATTATAAATCAAGACATCCATGTATAAGGCTTTTTTGTTTGTTTGTTTGTTTGGTATGAAGATAGTTTTTATTTCATCTTGGAGTGGGATTGGGGGTCTTATGATAAGTGTGTATTTAACTTTTTAAGAAACTGTGTTTCAAAGTGGCTATGCCATTTAACTTTCCTAACAGTAATAGAGTTATAATTGCTCCACATCCCTGGCAACACTTGTATGAACCAGCATATTAAATGTTCATGACTCCAATAAATCTGTGTGATATCTTATTGCTCTTTAATTTGAATTTCCCTAATAGCTAAAGATGTTAAGCATCTTTTCATGCACTTACTAGCTAAATATACTTTCTTGAGTGAGTGTCTGTTTCAATTTTTCCCTATATGTTTTGCTTTCTTATTAATTGAATTTTGAGTGTTCCTGGATACAACTTCTTTATCAGATATATTGTTTGCAATATTCCCTCCTAGGCTATTCTTTGTCTTTTAATTATCTTCACAAGGCCATTTGAAGAACAGAATTTTAAAAATTTTTATTAAATTCAGTGTACAGAGGGTAGAAGAAGAATCAATGAAACAAGATGGAATTGGGAGAGAGACAAACCATAAGTGACTCTTAATCTCACAAAACAAACTGAGGGTTGCTGGGGGGAGGGGGGTTGGGAGAAGGGGGTGTGATTATGGACATTGGGGAGGGTATGTGCTTTGGTGAGTGCTGTGAAGTGTGTAAACCTGGTGATTCACAGACCTGTACCCCTGGGGATAAAAATATATGTTTATAAAAAATAAAAAATTAAAAAAAATTCAATGTACAAATTTTTCCCTTTTTTGGATTGTGTTTTAGATGTAGTGTCAGAGAAATCTTTGCCTAATCCAAGTTCACAAACATTTTTCCCCTATGTTGCCTTCTAGGAGTTTTATAGAATAGGTTTCAGGGCAAAAGACTTTCATATCTTTTGTCAGAACTATCTGTAAGTATTTCATGTTTGTATTATTATAAAAATACTCTTTTTTTCCCTTTCTTTTATTTATTTATTTTACAAAAATACTGTTTTTAATATCAATTTCCAATGGTCCATTGCTAAGATATAGAAATCCAATTGATTTTTTTTCTATATGATTTTCTATGTAGGCAATCATGTACTCTATAAATAAAGAAAGTCTTGCTTCTGACTTTTCTTTCTATGTGGTTTTTACATTTTGTTCTTGCCTGACTGTCCTGTTTAGAACCTACAATACAATGTTTAATGGAAACAGTGAGAATAGTCATCTTTTTCTTATACCTGATTTTAGAGCAAACACATTTATTCTTTCACTGTTAAATATGTTTGAGGCAGTTCCCTCCCACTCCTAGTTGGCTAAAAGGTGTGTGTGTGTGTGTGTGTGTGTGTGTGTGTGTGTGTGTTTTATTTTAATTTTTTGGTCAGGAATGGATGTTGGATTTTGTCAAATGCTTTATTGTATCTATTAGGGTAATCTTCGTTGTTTGTCTCAGTTTGTAAATACAGTAAATTACATCAATTTATTTTGAAATGTTAATCTAACATTGACTTTTACTTTATCATGTGTCATTTTCTTTATAAATATAGTTGTCCTGATATGCTAACACCTTAGTTTTTCACTTATGTTCCTGATGGATGTTAGTCTGTAATTTTCCTTTCCATGATGTCTTTGTATGGTTTTTGTATCTGGGTAATGCTGACTTTATAAAAAGAATTGGAAAATATTTTCCCTTTATTATTATTATTTTTATTTTTTTAAAAAGAGTTTATTTATTTATTTGAGAGAGAGAGAGAACCTAAGTTGGGGGAGGAGCAGAAAGGGAGAAACAGACTCCCCGCTGATCAGGGATCATGACCTGCATCTAAGACAGTTGTTTAACCCATTGAGTCACTCAGGACCCTGATATTCCCCCCCTCCTTCTTTTTTTTTTAACCTTTCTGAGATTGTTTATATAGTTATTTGTGCCTAAAATATAATTCACTAATGAAGGCTAAACCTGAAGTTTTGTTTTGGGAAGATTTTAACCACAAATTCAATTTCTTTATTTCTTTCTTAGATTTTAGGCTACTCATGTTAATGTGATCTGCTTTTTGAGTAAGCTCTGGTAGCTTGTCTTTTAAGAAATGTATCCATGTCATTTAGATTCTCAAATTACTGGCATGGGGTTGTATATAGTATTCTACTATCTTCTTCATATCTGTAGAATCTGTGGTAAGGTCATCTCTCATTCCTGATGTTGGTCATTTGTGTCCCTCTCTGATTTTTCCTGATTGACCTGATTATAGGTTGATTAATTTCTATTGATGTTCTAAAAGAACTGCATATTATTTCATTGGTTTATTTACTTTTCTATTATTTTACTCTCTCCAATTTTGTTGATTTCTGCTTTGATTTTATAATTTCCTTTGGATCCAATTTACTTTGGATGTAGTTTGTTCTCCTATTTTCTTAAGGTGGAGACAGCAGAAACTAATTTGAGATTTTATTTTATTTTTATTTTCTTTTTAAAACTTTTTTTTCTAAATTCAATTAATTAACATATAGTGTATTATTAGTTTCAGAGGTGGAGTTCAGTGAGTCATCAGTTGCATGTAACACCCAGTGCTCATTACATCAATTGCATTAAGGATTTTATTTTTCTAATACAAGTATTTGGTGCTATATATTTCTTCCTAAGTACTACTTTAGTGACATATGACAAATTTTGCTTTTAATTTAGTTAAAAATACTTTTTAATTCTCCCTTTGAACTCCTCTTTGATAATCTGATGTGACAATTTGATAATTACTACAATGCAAACAAATAGAACAATGGGATGAAAAATAATAGGAGATTGTCTTTACTTTAGATGAGATCATAAGGGAAGACTTTTTAGAGGAGGCAACATTGCATCCAAGACTAGAAGAATGAGAAGGAATAAGGCAGGTAGTGTTGAAGTAATAGTATTCCAGGCATAGGGTCAGCAAGTACAAAATTCCTGAAGCAAGAAAGGGAAGGAAAGAATCTGAAAAGAGGCAAAAACTGAAAGAAAATTTGTGCTAAGTTCTATCATGAAAGAAAGCTGCTTCCAGATACTACAAAATACAGAAACATGTAACAGTCATAAGATTAGAGGACTTCCATATTTGACCTGACTATAGCTCTTAGAGTCAGGGTAATGGGTAAAATTGTCCCTGGAGAAGGTATGCCACCCAAGGGATTCTATCCATATTAAGTTGTTGAGGTATGATTCCATCCTGAAAATGTGCTGCTTTACATGCTTAGTAAATTAAATTCTTGATCCTTATACTTTGCCATGACTGATCACTGGATTATTATTATTTCTTTCTGATTTTTTAAAATATACTCTAAAGAAACTTTCCAGATTGACCTCAAATAACTCATTCATATCAGATATATTTATTTGTCTTTTCCTTTGCTCTAGCCTCCCTGAAGAGGGCTCTTTTATTGTTGGTGACAAGACTAAAATGATAAATCATGGATACAATCTGGTGCCATCCATTTTCAACTTTATTCTTTTTCACCACAAGAGATCTGTGATGGAAAATGTTTTTCAGTCAGCCACAGCTGGCTCCGGGATGACAGTGAGTTAGTACACATATGGTAAAGAGAGGCTGAATATGTGCCTTCCTTAAATTGTTTTTTCTAAGCTGGCTCACTGAAGAATTGTTCTCTCTATCTCTGGAAATCTTTTCTTGTGCTCATTCTCCCCCTCAGTTCCTCTGAGCTTTCATCAGCTGTCCTCAAGTGAATGATTCACAGCTTGTATATTTCTCCTTTGGGCTTGGGAAAGTCTAGGGAACATTTTTTTCTTTTCCCTAATGGTGAAAACTCTACTCTTGGGCTCCATGTCACAGGTCCCTTAGATCATCACTACACTTTCCCGTATAAGAGAGAGAACTTGGGTTTTATAAGCAGGGTATAATTTTTTTGCCCATTCCTCAGGACCATTCAGGAAGATGGCAGGGTGGGATCAATCAGATATATCTCACTATGAATGCAGTTCCCAGGATGGAACTATTTCAAGAAGAAGAATGTAGATTTCTGTGCCACTTGGGATGGTTTCTCCTCAAGAGTAGAATGGTTGGGTTCTCTCCTGGTCTTTAAAATTCCTAAGGGAAGGTCTTCCTAAAGGTTTTTTTTTTTTTTTTTTTTTTCCAGATTATGTTTTAGTTTGTTCAATACCCCTAGGTCAGGAAGTCCTTCCTGATAGATGGGAGAAAGGATAATTATATTCCTCTTTTCACATTTGTTCTTTGGCTTGTTGAGAAGGAATACAATGCTTCCAATCTTATCCCTCCAACTTCTAATTCTTTTTTTTAAAATTTTTTATTTCTTTTCAGTGTAACAGTATTCATTGTTTTTGCACCATACCCAGTGCTCCATGCAATCCATGTCCTTTTTAATACCCACCACCTGGTTCCCCCAATCTCCCACACCCTGCCCCTTTAAAACTCTCAGATTGATTTTCAGAGTCCATAGTCTCTCATGGTTCACCTTTCCTTCCAATTTCCCTAAACTCCCTTCTCCTCTCCATCTTCCCTTGTCCTCCATGCTATTTGTTATGCTCCACAAATAAGTGAAACCATATGATAATTGACTCTCTCTGCTTGACTTATTTCACTCAGCATAATCTCTTCCAGTCCCATCCATATTGCTACAAAAATTGGGTATTCATCCTTTCTAATGGAGGCATAATACTCCATAGTGTATATGGACCACATCTTCCTTATCCATTCGTTCGTTGAAGGGCATCTTGGTTCTTTCCACAGTTTGGCGACTGTGGCCATTGCTGCTATAAACACTGGGGGTACAGATGGCCTTTCTTTTCACTACATCTGTATCTTTGGGGTAAATACCCAGTAGTGCGATTTCAGGGTCATAGGGAAGCTCTATTTTTAAATTCTTGAGGAATCTCCACACTGTTTTCCAAAGTGGCTGTACCAACTTGCATTCCCACCAACAGTGTAAGAAGATTCCCCTTTCTCCACATCCCCTCCAACACATGTTGTTTCCTGTCTTGCTAATTTTGGCCATTCTAACTGGTGTAAGGTGGTATCTCAATGTGGTTTTAATTTGAATCTCCCTGATGGCTAGACAGGAATCCATCAGCATCCTAGAGGAGAACATAGGCAGTAACCTCTTCGATACCAGCCACAGCAACTTCTTTCAAGATATGTCTCCAAAGGCAAAGGAACCAAAAGCGAAAATAAACTTTTGGGACTTCATTAAGATCAAAAGCTTCTGCACAGCAAAGGAAAGAGTTAACAAAACAAAGAGGCAACCCACGGAATGGGAGAAGATATTTGCAAATGACAGTATAGACAAAAGGTTGATATCAAGGATCTATAAAGAACTCCTCAAACTCAACACACACAAAACAGATATCAAAAAATGGGCAGAAGATATGAACAGACACTTCTCCAATGAAGACATACAAATGGCTATCAGACACATGAAAAAATGTCCACCAACTGCTAATTCTTCTCCCCAAAGGAAGAGGAGTAACTAAGCTGACTGGTGAGGGCCTGAACTTCACTAAAGGACATTTAATAGTGGGTGGAGTGACACTGTTAAATGTTACACAGAGTTGACACTTGGTATTGTTTCTGTGTTCTCTCAGGGGAATTGCAGGTTCATAGTTTTGGGTCTTCTCCTTGTGTTAACTCCATGTGGTGAATTTCCCTGTGTAGGTTCTCTCAGTATGGATGGGAAAGGAAGGACATCTATTCTTTCTCTGCCTTATAGCTGTGCTGAAGCATGGAGGCAGGCCTGTGGTCCTTGAAGTAAGCTAGGCAGGCAAATTCAGATCAAACTACATAGATTAGCTGTCCAAAGAGGTGGGTCTTAAGTCCAGGATTTGGGTGGGTGGAATAGAAAGCCCCATTAAGCTTAAGGTTTATGTCCAACAGTTTTCTCTGAGTCTTACTTTTACAGAGTGATTGGGTATATTCTTCTTCAAGTAAACAGTCTGAACCTTGTATCTTTTTTCTCAATAGGGTGGATCCTAGAGTAGTAGACTATAGGCCCCCATCCCTGCCAGCCTCCATCTAAAGTGTTTATGCCAAATGTAGTCTTTTAAAATGAATATAGTTTTTAAAGCTAAAAGCCAATTGATTGTCTCTCAGAGTTCCAAATATTCTTGTTGTGTGTTTATGTGTGTCTTACCTTCATTACTACTCTTGTCTGAAAAACTCAGAAGTATCAAGCCTATAGATCCAGAGAAATGGAGACCCAGAGAGGTGAGCTGCCTTATCAGAGTCAGAGATACGTTGTCAAGCCCTTCTTCACTTCTTTCCTTTGGTATTCAAATTAAAACAGCATATTCACATTATGTCTCCTTAATTCTGGAAAATGAAGATGCATGTGGAAGAGGTCATAATCACATCAATTCCTTCTGCAAGCCTATGAATCACCCTCTTGACTCTATCAGAGTTCTGCATCTAAAATCTTGGACAATAGTCTCAGGAACTAAATAAGTTCCATTAGCCCCTTGGAGAGACTGGATTAAATAATCAGCTACATCATCAGCCAGTGTTGATGACCCATTTTTTTTTTCTCTATCTGTGGTTATCACCATTGATAAATTCTCAGCAGTTGGAACAGTGATTCCAGTCACATGGAAAGGCCTTGAATGTGTTTAATTTCCTGCCATATTCTGTGACAAAGAGTTAATTTTATGTCTTATGATCAAATAACTCTAACTTTGCAAGAACAAAATTTGTTGGCATAGGGATACTCAGGGTCCTTGTGTGGCTTGGGACATTGCCAGGGCAGCTATGGGGTCTGAGTGAGTGTTTTCATTTTACTCTTGCTTTATTGCCCCTGCCTAATTCTCCCATTTCAAAATGTCGTGGAGTAGCCTGGTGTCATTTGTTTTCATAAATTAAAGTCGATTGCGATTTACAGCCAGATGGGCCCTGAAAAATAAGAGGCTTGTGTGTCTCTTGGAAGGTCTAAAGAAAAGCAGTGGGCATGCTTGGGGTGAACTTTTGCACTTCAATGCTTCGTTCTGCAGGGAGAGTAAATACTTGTGAAAAATCCTGTTTTATAACAGCTGGGGACAAAGGATTCCTTATTAGGATTATTTTTTGCCACTGCTTCTAATTCCTCTAGCAACTAGAAAAAAATGTAAATATTGTAATTTTCCCTACTAGGAAGCCATGTGTGTGTTGGGGAACAACTTGGAATTAGAGGTCTAGTGTCTGAATACCATAGATATCCCCACAACAAACTAATGAGACTAAGGGGGCAGGAAGGTGCCTATTGGATCAAAGCATGCAAAAGCTTGACTCAATATATGTATGTATGTATATGTATATATATGCATGTGTGTGTGTGTGTGTGTGTGTGTGTGTGTGTGTGTGTTTATAAAATCTTTCTGCTACTCCTTCATGGGCCAGGGAGAAAAACTGGGTCAGTGAGAGGCACAGAGACAAGAAAAAAAAACAACTAGAAAATTTGATGAGTCTATGATTCTAAGAAATAATGGCTTGTGGGAAGCTGGAATCCAAAGCCAAAGAGGAGGCCACTTGGCCTCTGTAAGCATTCAGAGACCACGTGCAGCTAGATAATGCTTCCTCCCACAGGGGCACATGCCTCAGGGTATGTAAGGGACAGCAATAGAGGACCCTTTTTCTTAGCCCTCTTGGTATATAGCTGTGTGGCAAGTCACATAGATTCTCAGCTGTTTGCCTTTCTGGGAAACAAAGTATCTAGACAGGACAATTTCCAGGGTCCCTTCCATCTCTAATACCCTTTTGGTGATAATCTTTGTTTTATGAAATTATGTTAGGATCAGAATATTATTTTACTCTCCTATTCAAATAAATGACATTTAAATTTTTCTTAATAAACATAAAGTTGTCGAATAATCTTTCCCCAACCAATGTCTTGGACATATTTACAACTTAAAAAATCATGTTAATATATAAAAACTCTGTGAGGGATATAATACAGGAACTATGATTTGACCTCACAACTGAACTGGGACTTAAACTCAGTTTCCTGGACATGTCACCACTCTATCATTCAACAAAATTGCCCAAATATTTTTTGAGCACGTACCAAATGCAAAGTACTTTGTTGAAGGAGAAAAAAAGCATCAGTGAATAGGACAGATGCAAACCATGCTCTCAGGTTGCTCATATTTTGTAGTGCAAAACAACACTCAACTGTAATGGAGTGTGTTGTGTGTGATTGAAAAGGATGGGGACATGCAGTAGGAGAATTTATCCCAGAGGAGATGTAAGTAAAGATCTTCTTAGAGACATGACATTTAATTCTTCTCAAGAAGGGAGTTGCTTTAGTTAAGACAAAGGAAGTTAAGGAAAAATGTTCCAGGTAGCAAGAATAACATGGGCTTTGTATTTAGACAACATTTCTCTAATATCATGTGTGTGGGTTAGAGGAAAGAATATAAAGAGAAGGAAAAGAGGCACCCATGACAAACAATGGGCACCTCAGAGGTTATTTTCCACTATGTCTACATATAAAATAACCCTTGAGATTGATGTTCTACCTGAATAATTACAGCTATTTTGTATAAAAATTGGTACATTTTGGTTAATTTAGTAAAATATCAAATTGGTGTATATGCTGGGCATTCCTTGAAACTGTGAATGCCCATTATATCGATACTCTCTTTGTAGAAAGAATCTGCAACAGATATTCCCTTCCTTAGATATCAACAGGGTTTATACCATGTGACCCTCAGCACCCTGGAGACATCCAACTGGACCAGGGAGAGATGTCAGAATCAGTGGTAGTCATAGGAGGTGGCCTGAGGGAAGAACTGGACCTCACAGATGTGCACCAGACTGAGTGATGACTAAAAGACCATCAGTGTGATTGAAGGTGAAATAGAAAGATAAAGAGGCCAAGAAGACACACTATTGCTTCAGAAAGTAATAGAAACCAAGAGTAAAGAAACCAAAATAAGAGTTTGAGAGATTAGGGAAAACAACTGAGGACAGGTTAGTTGCAGTGCAGGGTTGGGTGGGAAATAAAGGCAGAGGGCACAAGAAAGAAGCAGAATGCTGGAAATAGAGAATGACCTAGAAGTCATGCATTCACTTAGAAAGCTGCAGAATGCCAGTGGTTTAGAGTGGGCTTATGCACTGGTGTTGGGAGTTTTTCCAGGAGCAGCCTTTTTGCAGAGCAATCTGATACAACTTAGTCAAACTAAAATGAGCCTATGTATATTTCCCAAACACATCTCACACAGGCCCATAAGGGGATGTGCTTGAGGATGTTCATTATAGCATTATTTGTGGCGACAGAAAGTTGGCGGAAATCTGAAATCCATCATTGGAGATTAGATAGGCAACACATGGTGAGTATATATCAGGGAGAACTAAGCAACACAGAATGAACAGCCTGCATGAACATTTAATAACATGGATGATCTCATAGACAGTGACAGGTCAAAAAAGAAAGATAAATGACTAAGTACCATTTTTTAAAATAAAAAAATACACACATTTTTAAAAATGTACTTGTTTCATAAGAACAGATACAACCCAAAAGATCTATATTAGACACAAATGAGAGTGGTTGCCTAAGGGGTGGGGGCAGAAAAGAACAGGAAGGAGTGGGGGAGAAAAATAAGAAAGAGGACAGAGAACAGACAATAGCCTGAAAAGTAGAATTTGCTCAACCTGCTGCAACTGGCAGAGGAAGGAAACATGAAAATGGGAAAAAATAAGGAACAGGGGATCAAAGATTCTTCCCTTGGAGACAAGCAGATTAACACTGTTTGGTCATACAACAAGTTATGGTTGCAATAGCTTGAAGGGGAAGAATAATTTTCTATATCTCAGAGGCCTGGCCATGCAGCTGTGGAGCTTCCTGGACTTTTATGCCACATGCCTTTATAATAAACCCTGGTCCTCAAGGTCATTTGAAATCTTTCTAATTTTTTTTAAGTTCAATTATCTAACAGAGAGTACATCATTAGTTTTGGATATAGCATTCGATGATTCAGTAGTTGTGCGTAACACCCTGTGCGCCATGCAACACCTGCCCTCCTTAATACCCATCACTGGGCTAAGCCCTCCCTCGCACCTCCCTTCTGCAACCCTCAATTTTTTCCCAGAGTCCACAGTTTCTTATGGTTTGTCTCCCTCTCTCATTTCTTCCCATTCAGTTTTCCCTTTTTTTTCTATGGTCCTCTATGCTATTCCTTATATTTCACATATGAGTAAAACCATATAATAATTGTCTTTCTCTGATTGAATTATTTCACTTAGTATAATCCCCTCCAGTTCCATCTATGTCGCTGCAAGTAGTGGGTATTCATCCTTTCTGATCGCTGAGTAATATTCCATTGTATACATGAATGACATCTTCTTTACCCATTCATCTATTAAAGGACATCTCAGCTCCTTCCACAGTTTGGCTATTGTGGACATTGCTGCTATGAACATTGGGATGCAGGTGCTCCTTCTTTTTACTACATCTATATCTTTGTGGTAAATACCAAGTAGTGCAATTGCTGGGTCTTAGGGTAGCTCTGTTTTTAACATCTTAAGGAACCACCATACTCTTTTCCAGAGTGGCTGTACCAGCTTGCATTCCCACCAGCAGTGTAAGAGGGTTCCCCTTTCTCCATATCTTCACCGACATTTGTTCCCTCTCTTGTTAATTTTGGTCATTCTAACTGGTGTAAGGTGGTTTTGATTTGTATTTCCCTGATGGCTAGTGATGTTGAACATTTTTTCATGTGTCTGTTAGCCATTTGTATGTCTTCTTTGTGAAGTGTCTGTTCATGTCTTTTGCCCATTTTTTGACTTGATTATTTGTTTCTTGGGTGTTGAGTTTAATAAATTCTTTATAGATCTTTGATAGCAGCCGTTTATATACAATGTCATTTGTGAATATCTTTTCCCATTCCATAGGTTGCGTTTTAGTTTAGTTGACTGTTTTCTTGGCTGTGCAGAAGGTTTTTATCTTGATGAAGTCCCAATATTTCATTTTTTCCTTTGTTTCCCTTGTCTTTAGAGATGTGCCTTGGAAGAAGTTACTGTGATTGAAGAAGTTTTCTCCTTTTCTCCTGTTTTCTCCTCCATCCTTTGAAATATAGTGAAACCTAACAAAAAGTTGTAAAATGGGATATAAATGACAAATTAAGCTGCTCTTATCAGTTATGTACCAGGCCCTAATCTAGGTTTTTAAAATATATGAAATATTTAATACTAACAACAACTACATTATTATCTTTATTATACAAATAAGGAAACTGAGGAACAGAAAGGTTAAGTCATGTACCTAGGGTCACACAGCCAGTAAGCAGCAAACTAGGATTCAAACACAGGCAGTTTGGTTCCAGAGACTGTCCTTACAACCACAAAGTTGTATCAGAAGATGCTCTTAAATAAACTCCATTTGGGGGACTAGTTTTGCTCAATTTCAGGTTTGACTAACTTTTCAAAATTCTTGGATAATTTCCCTCAACCATCCCAGTAAAGGCAGTTAATAACACTTAGATTGATTGCAAAGCACTCAGATTTGGAAAAAAAAAAAGTAATTGTTATCTCTGTGACATAACATGTTCATTTCTAAAACCACCATCTCCCTGTCCCATTACTGAGATTTCATACCGAGGACACTGGGTCTAGAGTCAACAGCTCTGCCTCTCCCAGGCCATGTGACCCTGGTGATTCATCAAGCTTTCTTAGTGTCAGTCTCCTCATTTGACAAACTGGGGCCAATAGCAACTCTCTATCTATTGTTATTGGGATCAAAGGAGATGATACAAATTAAAGAACTTTGAACATGGTATAGCCTATCCTTGGTGACTTAGACATACTATTTGATATGCTCCTCCAAGCTTTTATCCTCCCACCCTGTGCCTTTCATTGCATCTTAATACCAGCTAGGACAGCCTTGGCATCTTGTTGCCATGAGCATCCTGCATGAGCTTCAACCTGGGAGAGAGTTTTTTGTAACCACTACATCATGGCACTACTTTGTCTGGTAATACATATATATGATGATTGACTTTGGCCTTAGTGTTGTCTCTTTTCTCATGCTATATAGGCTAATGTGGCCCTCCTGACTCTGTTTTCAATTTTCTTGGAAATTTGACCATTATGGAACAAATTTCCCCACCCTCACTCTCTCGGTTCTGCCATGTTCTTGCTTGTTGATAATTGTGCCCATCCAACATGGCAACATTTCTTGACCAGGTGATTGTGGAGTCTCCTCCAACACCAGAATCTGATGTGTTCCTTTGGAAATCTTTTAAAACTAAGTTTGTCTTTTTCTCATGATGTGCCCAATCACAACTTTGGTTCCATGAAAAATGTACTTGTCTTTTCTATGCCTGTTTAGAGTGTGATTCTTGAGTGGTCCTTGCGTGTTTTATATATGTTCCCTCCCCAGACTTTAGCCTGGTGTCTGCCATGTAGACACACATAAAAATGCCTTGTGGACCAAAGGGCACAAGTGTATGCTCCAGCCTGAGCTCCAAGGCCACTTGGCTCCCCCAGGCTACCCACTCATCCTTCAGGTCACCCATACTGCATGAAGTGGGCTGCCTTTGATGAGTTGCAGGTCTTACTGGTATAAAGAAAGCTCCAGGGTACCAGCAGTGGCATCTGACATTAGCTTTCAAGCTCCCCATCATTTTTTTTTTCTAGAATTGTCATAAACTTAGCACTGTTTTACCACACTGATTCTAAGACATAGAGCTTTCAGTTATGACTATTCATTGTTTATGAATCCATTCAGGAAACATTTATAAAGTACTTACTTGTATCTGACTGGGGGTGTGGGAATAAGAATACTAAAACATGACTCTTGCCTGTGAGAGGCCATGGTCTGATGGGAAACATAAGTGGAGGCAAAAAATTAAAATACAATAATGAAAGACATGACAATAGGGATGAGGGCAAATGGGAGGAAATGGAGTCATATTCCTCAATTCAAACTGACTCCCAAAGTCTATTACATTGCTGGACCTGACTCTCCAAATGTCAGTCAGTCTCTTCATCTGTTATAATGCTTACCTTGTAGCTTTGCTGTAAGGATTAAAGGAGATAATTCATGGAAATCCCTTGGCATGATGCATGACCCATAGGAAGTGTGAAGTAACTATTAGCTGTAGGCCTTGTTCTCTTTGCTTCAGTTTTTCTCACCTGTAAAATCAGGTGGTCATTGTACTTTACCTCATAGGATTACTATCAGAATCAAATCATGAAATGTATGGGAGTTGCTGACCACCATGCCTGACAGAGGAAACACTTGGTAGTTGGTGGTTACAATTCTTATTTTGTGTAATTACAATTACACATTCTTATTTTGTGTAAAGTAAAAAAGAAGGGGTCATATAAAAGTTTACAAGCATAATGTTGTAATGTCTACAGCTAGCTGTGGAGCAAATAAAAAAAATCAAATGTATCAGGTAGATGGATAAAGGTCTGGAGAGAAAGAAACACATATGAAACAGCCTTATTGTAGAATCTAGATGGTGGGTATGAACAGGGGAAATCACTGTACCATTTTGTCAACTTTTTTGTATGTTTGACATTTTTCATAATAAAATGTTGGGAGAAAAAAGGGAGTGACTGAATGTTTGGATGATCTTTAATGTAGATTCTGAGCAAGGAAATCATGTGGAAGGAAGAAAAAAACCTAGAGTGATCTGCTCTTTGCTGGCCCTTTTCTGCCTTGAGAACAGCAAGTGCCAAGGCTCAGAAACAGGAAGGAGAATATACCATTTGGGGTACTGTGAGTACTTCTGAGCTGAGATGGAGGTGCTTGAAAGAGGGGCGGAAGCTGTAGTGCTAGAGCATTGACATCCTAGGTTCAAATCCCAGCTCTGCATCCACTAGCTTTGTTACCTACCAGAACTTGCTTATGTTCTCTGTGCTTTGATTCTTTATCAATAGATATTACTATCTACTCTATAAGATTGCTTTGGATATTATATGAATTTAATATCATTAGCATGATTATTATCTTCTTAGGAAAGTCTGTGCTTTCAGAACTGTTCAAGGCTTGGGGTCCTCTCCATGGCTCCACCTTATCCCTTATTGAATGAGAGACTACTCTGTTGGAGGAAGGAAGGGAGGGTAGGAGGAAGGGTAATAGTGAGTGAAGTTTAGGGAAGAACTGAATGAGAGTCTGGGGTCTAAGAAAGACAGATGCTCAGGCACCAGTCAGATAGATGAACTCAAGAGGCCCAGGCTGATTGCTTGCTCAGAGTCATGCACTTGGCTTCTAATGATATATTTAAAATGTTGGAGAAATTATAATCCTGTTGTAGTTCCTTTGGAGGCTCGTTCATCAACCTGGGCAGCGCGTGTGGCTGGCAGGTAGCCAGCATCATCCCCTGACTTCTGCCTCCATATGACTCAGCATAAATCAGACACTTTAATAGCTCTTGATTCCAAGTTTGAACTTGCTCCCAAATGAAAGCCTCTCTCCTCCTCACCAGCCTCCTCCTACCTTCACAACCCACTCCCCACTTCCAATTTATCAGCTAGTAAATTCTGAGTTGAACTTGGAGCCAGAGTTTCATTTAGTTTTGGCAAAGTATCAATTTCTTCCAAGAAAAGAAAAGGGGGAAAAAAAAATGAAGGCAGGGTGGAGGGGAAGGTTTAAAAAATGCCCAGCTAAACAAAAAGTTCTCATGGAAACAGCCCTGCATCATTAAGTAGCTCAGAGCAGAGAGAGCCCTACTTTTTGATACATTAAGTGCCAGTGAATTTGAAGGTGTTTGAAATGCTCTGAACATGCAGCTGGGGTTACCAACAAAGACCAGATGGGCTCCTGGTTTAGAAAGGTTAGGGGGTCACCCTAAGTCTGGTGAAGTCTGGTGACTTCAAAACTGGAGAGAGCTTTTGGAGGTGACCATGGTGCCCACATTCATTTTCATTCTGGATTGTGTGGCCACTGTCACTGTGCTTGTGGATGACAGAAGACCTGTCAACCTAACACTCAGCCTGTTGGACCTACCAACCCTCTGAAGAGCCAGGGATATTTCCAACAATGAATATAGCATCTTGATTTACAGGAAAAGATATGAGTAACTCATCTTCACTCATAATGGAAAAATGCAAGCCAAATCATTAGACTGGAAAAAATTTGATACTTTCCATTAGCTTGGGAAAAAAAAATGTTTTTAGAGTTCAATAGCATCCACTGCTGGAAAGAGTATGGAAAAATGGCCACTCTCTTACATTTTAGATAGAAACACTAAAGATAATACTTTTATAGAAGGAAATATGACAATATTTTTCTCCATCTCCTGCCTCCTTCTCTCCTTGATTCATTCATTCATTCCCTTTCTTTCTGTAGTGAGTTTCTACAATGTTTTACCTAACAGTACCCTAGGTCTGGACTCCCCATGAGAGGATTGGGGAGGGGGTAGGGTATATGGAAGATACTCAACAAAACCTTCATGTGGTTTTGGAGAGAATTAAATGAATAAACACATAGAAAGTGCTTAGAACAGTGAGTGGCATATCATAAATGCTTAATAAATATGAATTGTTATTGTTGCTAATTTATTAATGTTAGTATTAATTCCCCATTAAAACCATTAGGTCAGATCTAAATGTGTTGCAATTGTCTTAGGTCTCCAAGATATATACCAATGAAAAAGGAAGATGTGGTTTAGTGTAAGAAGTAGGTGCCCCTTTGTATAAAAGATTTTTTAAAAATTGGTTAATGCTATTTGGGGTCTTTTG